>NC_091205.1:34565488-34607988 GCF_040958095.1 Procambarus clarkii | reverse complement strand
TGTAAGCCTTAGTTATTCATATAAATTTAGAAAATCACCTGTGTAAGTCATGGTTTTCAGGGTTTCGTACATCACACCCCCCTCCCTCCCCCCTTACCTCGCAATCTCTCGCGTCACCTTTATTTACTTTACGCCCGGCCAGCCAGTCGGCTCTTATCATATCTTATCTTCTCCATAATATCTCGACCGTCCCTCCTCTCTCTCTCTCTCCTCCTCCTATTTCCTTACAACTATTTTCAGAGTTTCAAATAATCATAGAAGTTTATTTATATGTTCATGACCGAATTTGTAAAAGGACCATTTTCAGAGAATATTGTCTTAGATGTTTTGTTAAGGAAAACAGACCACTTATCCATAACATTTAGTTTTATATCCATTTACGGCTATTTCATCTGTAAAGACCAAATTGAACAGAGCCCAGTTTTAAGCTCATATTTCATCAGAGTCCAGTTCTTGATCGAAATTCATCAGAGTCCACTTTGAGAGCAAAATTCGTCAGAGTCTACTTTGTGAGCAAAATTCGTCAGAGTCTACTTTGTGAGCAAAATTAGTCAGAGACAGTATTTAGCTCATATTTCATCAGAGTCCAATTATCAACAGAAATTCGCCAGAGTCTACTTTGAGATCAAATTAGTCAGAGACAGTATTTAGCTCATATTTCATCAGAGTCCAATTAATACCTAAAAATGAACAGAGTCCGCTTTGTGAGCAAAATTAGTCAGAGACAGTATTTAGCTCATATTTCATCAGAGTCCAATTTATACCTAAAAATGAACAGAGTCTACTTTGAGAGCAAAATTAGTCAGAGACAGTTTTAAGCTCATATTTCATCAGAGTCCAATTATCAACAGAAATTCGCCAGAGTCTACTTTGAGAGCAAATTTCATCAGTGTCCTGTAATCTGAGAAAATTTGACAGAGTCCATTTTATACCCAATTTTCGGCAGAGTCCAGTTTATGCTCAAATTCGCCAGAGTCTACTTTAATAGCAAAATTCATCAGAGTCCAGTTTTCTAGCAAATTTCATCAGTGTCCTGTAATCTGTGAAAATTTGACAGAGTCCAGTTCTTGATCGAAATTCATCAGAGTCCAGTTTTCTAGCAAAATTCGCCAGAGTCTACTTTGTGCCAAAATATTCAGAGTCCAGTTCATGATCGAAATTAATCAGAGTCCAATTAAAGACCCAAATTTGACAGAGACCACATTTTCGCTACTAACAGTCCAATCCCCCTGAAATTTTAAACAGGCATATTTCAGACGTAGTAAATAAGATCAAGTCAGTTACAGAGCTCCAGCTCTTGTCCCCCTGTATTTGCATATTTTCTCTATATTCAGCTGTGTTCTTCACATTTTTTCCATGTTTTCTGTGTTCATTCCATGTTCTATAAATGTTCACAGCAAGCTCAGTTCAAATTTTTTCTGCCATTTTTCCCCGTATGTTCACTATGTTCTTTGTCATATTTTCATGTGCATCATATGTTCTCTGTATAACTTTTTATACTCAATATTCATGTTCTCAATGTTCTTAGCTTGTTCTTCACATGTTCAGTGTTCATTCTTTGTAATCCCTATTCTCCTTATCATGTTTTCATGTTCTCTGTAAGTTCATATTCCCAGCATGTTCACTGTATTCATCAACTTTTTCTTACATGTTTTCTGTGTTCACCGTATGTTCACTGTGTTCATTCCCTTACTTAACCTCATTTTTTTTTATGTTCTTTGTTTCTTCCATTCACTAACTAGTTCTTTGTCAAATAATAGCATCAGCAATACAGTTCCCTCAACAATTTTAGTCACCAAGTTTTATTTTCAAAACTATATCAAAGTAATTCTCATTGTCAACTTAATAGTTCTACCAACCCCGTTCTTAAACAAATCTACACTTTATTCAGTTCCAAATTTACAAAAGACAAACCTTTCTTGTAACTTCTTAACTAAAAATCTTTCGCCAATCAACTGAAACATAGTCACTTTCCTCATTTCTCAACTAACTTATTATCCAATCAACCAAAAATTGTCAAAGGAATCTTTCCAACACTGTTCATAACTAAACTTATTCCCTAGTCATCAGAAAATAACCGTGTTCTTCATGTTTCATTGTCATTTCATAACTAAAAAATCTTTCGCCAATCAACTAAAACATAGTCACTTTCGTCATTTCTCAACTAAACTTATTATCCAGTCAACTAAAAATAGTCAGAAATAGCCTCGTTCAACACTGTTCTTAACTAAAACAACCTTTCTCTTAGCTGAAAATTGTCAAAGGAAACTTCTTTCAGCACTTTCTTAACAGCCGCTATGTTTCATCAAGTAAGAAAAATTGTCAAAGGAATCTTTCCAGCACTGTTCTTAACTAAACTTATTCCCCAGTCATCAGAAAATAGCCGTGTTCTTCATGTTTTCATTGTCATTTCATAACTAAAATTATCCATCAATCAACAGAAAAAGCCATGTTCATCATGTTTTGTCTTTTTGCTTAACTAAAATTATGTTTTGTTAAGTAAGAAAAAATAACCAAAGATATCTTTCATCGCTGTTCTTAACTGACATTATACTTTGGGGAGCACAAAAATAGTCTCCCTCGTCATGTTTTGTCTTTTTCCTTAACTAAAGTATTCATCAGTCAACTAAAAAATAGTTACTTCATCATGTTTCCTTGTCATTTCTTAACTGAAATATCACTTCTCTCATTTAAAATAGTCATGTGTAGCCTTCTTTCCAACACTGTTCTTAACTAAAGTAACCTTTCACTTCGCTAGAATAGTCATATTCATCGTTGTTCCTAACTAAAATTGTATGTCGTTAAGTAAGAAATATAGTCAAAGACACTCTTCGAGACATCAAGGACTTACTCAAAGACATCAAAGTTGCACTCAAAGACATCCTTTGAGACATCAAAGACATCCTTTGAGACATCAAAGACATCCTTTAAGACTTCAATGGGACTCTTCGAGATATCAAAGACACTCTCAAACACTCAAAAATTTACTTGCATCCTCAAAGTTATTCTCTATGTCATCAAAAAGTTATTCTCTGAGCTAACAAAATACTACTCATGTTCTCAAAGACATTCTCCAATTCATCAAAGTTAATCTGCAAGATATCTTCGAGACATCAAAGTTACTTTTCATTACATCAAAGACGCATTCAAATACTACCCATGTTCTCAGAAGTCATTCTCAAAGTCATCAAAGTTATTCAAAGAGCTAACAAAAGTTATTCTCAGAGTCACTTTCGTTCTTCAGAGAAACTTTCCAAAAGATCTTTGTTCATCAAAGTTATTCTCAGAGTTAGCAAAGGTAATCTCTAACTCACTCTCGTTCATCAAAGTTGTTTCAAAGACATCAAAGTTAATCTCGGAGTTATCCAAAGATATTCTCATGTCCACAAAAGTTATTCACAGAGTCGTCAAAGTTAATCTCAGACATCATTTTTCATCAAAGATATTCTCTCTAAACCATCAATGTTCTTCTCTAAGACATAAAAGTTATTCTCAGAGTCACCTTCGTTCTTCAGAGAAACTTTCCAAAACATCTTCGTTCATAAAAGTTATTCTCAGAGACATCTAAAGTTAATCTTAGAGTTATCAAATGTAATCTCTAACTCACTTTTGGTCATTAAAGTTAATTTCTATGTTATAAAAGTTTGTCTCAGAGACATGTAAAGTTAATCTTAGAGTTAACAAAGGTAATCTCTAACTCACTCTCGTTCGTCAAAGTTGTTTCAAAGACATCAAAGTTATTCTCAGAGTTATCCAAAGATATTCTCACGTCCACAAAGTTATTCTGAGCTATCAAAGTTAATCTCAGACATCTTCATTCATAAAGTTATTCTCAGTCATGAAATGTTATTCTCTAAGTAACTTTCCGTTCATCAAAGATATTCTCTAAGTCCTGAAAGTTATTCTCTAAGACAGCAAAGTTATTCTCTGAGCTAACAAAATACTACTCATGTTCTCAAAGACATTCTCAAAGTCATCAAAGTTATTCACAGAGTCATCAAAGTTATTCTGTAACTCACTTTTGTTCATTAAAGTTAATTTCTATGTTATAAAAGTTATTCTCAGAGCTAACAAAATACTACTCATGTTCTCAGAAGTCATTCTCAAACTCATCAAAGTTATTCTCAGAGTCATCAAAAGTTGTTCTCTAAAACATCAATGTTGCTATCTAAGACATCAAAGATGTTCTCTAAATCATAAAAGTTAATCTTAACTCACCTTCGTTCATTAGAGAAACTTTCCAATCCATATTCGTTGACCAGAGTTATTCTCAGAGTCATCAAAGCGATCTCTAATTCATCTTCGTTCTCCAAAAGTTGTTCTCTAAGACACCTTCATTCATCAAAGAAACTCTCCTTCTTCCATCATGTTATTCTTTAAGACATCTTCAATCATAAAATTTTCTCTCCAAAATGTAACTAGTTCAGCTTTTCATACCAAGCCTGCACTTGTTAAAATATATTTTCTCAGTCACTTTACCCTAAAACTGTTCTCTGAACTATCCTAACTTAACTTACCTTACCTATCTTACCTAACTTTACCTATCTTACCTAACTTAACCTGCATAACCTAACTTTACCTATCCTAACCTAACTTATCCTGCATAACCTAACTTTACCTATGTTACCTTACCTTACCTATCTTACCTAACCTAACCTAACTTTACCTATGTTACCTTACCTTACCTTACCTATCTTACCTAACTTAACCTAACTTTACCTATGTTACCTAACTTAACCTTCATAACCTAACTTTACCTATCCTAACATAATTTACCTTACCTTCCCTATCTTACCTAACTTTACCTATCCTAACTTACCTTACCTATCATACCTAACTTAACCTGCTTAACCTAATTTACCTTACTTTACCTAACTTATATAACTTATCTTACCTATCCTAACGTAACCTAACTTGCTATACCTAACTTAATCTTACATTCCCAAACTGATGTATCCTAACTTATCTAGTCAAACCAGACATGATCTAACTTACATAAGTATTCCTTCTTGTCTTTTGTGTTTCGTCAATCATTGTCTCATATTCATTTACTCATTTCATTAGTTAATTTCTCAAATGGTCACTTATGCATTTCAAGTGCTATTTTGTTAGAGATTGGATATTTAAGCATTTCAAAGAATTATAATTTCTCAAATGGACGTTTTGCATTTCAAGTGCTATTTGTTAGAGATTGGATATTTAAGCATTTCAAAGAATTTTTGTTATATATGGGCATTTACTCATTTCAAGGGATAATTTCTCAAATGGACGTTTTGCATTTCAAGTGTTATTTGTTTAAGATTGGGTATTTAACCATTTCAAAGGTTTTTCTTATATATGGGAACTTACTCGTTTCAAGGGTCAATTTCTCAAATGGTCATTTTTGCAGATCAAGGGTTATTTGTTAAAGTTCATCAAGTTGCTCATAAGTTGTATTTATTATGTTTGTTATCATTTATTCTTATTCCCCAACCCCTTAACCTAACCTCTTGTAATCTTAGTGTATTTAGTAGGTTCTATCTTATGTTCTTATTCCCCAACCCTTTAACCTAACCTTTCAGATGTAGTTTGTTGAATATATTATCCTTTTCCTAACCTTTCAGATGTAGTTTTGTTTCTCCTTTGTATATTTTTACCCAAACCTTCTTTCCTTCTTTTACTTTGTTTTCACATATAAGTTCATTCTTTATCTTAGTAATAATAAAATTACAATAGTAAAGAATCAGATCTACTAAGACTTGAAATTGAGAAAAACAAGAGAGCAAGTGAGTGAGAGGGGGAGGAAGAGCATGGGAGCACTAAGACTTGAATTTGAGAAAAAGAAACACTAAGTGAATGAGAGTAAGGGTGAGAGAATGGGGGCATTAAGACTTGAATTTGAGAAAGAAGAGAGCATTTGAGCAAATGAGGGAGAGAGAGGGGGAGGAAGAGAGAGAAAAAGGGAGAGAGATAGAAAGGAGGGTTAGAAGGAGTAGGAGAATCAAAGTAAAAGAAGGAAAGAAGGTTTGGGTAAAAATATACAAAGGAGAAACAAAACTACATCTGAAAGGTTAGGAAAAGGATAATATATTCAACAAACTACATCTGAAAGGTTAGGTTAAAGGGTTGGGGAATAAGAACATAAGATAGAACCTACTAAATACACTAAGATTACAAGAGGTTAGGTTAAGGGGTTGGGGAATAAGAATAAATGATAACAAACATAATAAATACAACTTATGAGCAACTTGATGAACTTTAACAAATAACCCTTGATCTGCAAAAATGACCATTTGAGAAATTGACCCTTGAAACGAGTAAGTTCCCATATATAAGAAAAACCTTTGAAATGGTTAAATACCCAATCTTAAACAAATAACACTTGAAATGCAAAACGTCCATTTGAGAAATTATCCCTTGAAATGAGTAAATGCCCATATATAACAAAAATTCTTTGAAATGCTTAAATATCCAATCTCTAACAAATAGCACTTGAAATGCATAAGTGACCATTTGAGAAATTAACTAATGAAATGAGTAAATGAATATGAGACAATGATTGACGAAACACAAAAGACAAGAAGGAATACTTATGTAAGTTAGATCATGTCTGGTTTGACTAGATAAGTTAGGATACATCAGTTTGGGAATGTAAGATTAAGTTAGGTATAGCAAGTTAGGTTACGTTAGGATAGGTAAGATAAGTTATATAAGTTAGGTAAAGTAAGGTAAATTAGGTTAAGCAGGTTAAGTTAGGTATGATAGGTAAGGTAAGTTAGGATAGGTAAAGTTAGGTAAGATAGGGAAGGTAAGGTAAATTATGTTAGGATAGGTAAAGTTAGGTTATGAAGGTTAAGTTAGGTAACATAGGTAAAGTTAGGTTAAGTTAGGTAAGATAGGTAAGGTAAGGTAAGGTAACATAGGTAAAGTTAGGTTAGGTTAGGTAAGATAGGTAAGGTAAGGTAACATAGGTAAAGTTAGGTTATGCAGGATAAGTTAGGTTAGGATAGGTAAAGTTAGGTTATGCAGGTTAAGTTAGGTAAGATAGGTAAAGTTAGGTAAGATAGGTAAGGTAAGGTAAGTTAGGATAGTTCAGAGAACAGTTTTAGGGTAAAGTGACTGAGAAAATATATTTTAACAAGTGCAGGCTTGGTATGAAAAGCTGAACTAGTTACATTTTGGAGAGAAAATTTTATGATTGAAGATGTCTTAAAGAATAACATGATGGAAGAAGGAGAGTTTCTTTGATGAATGAAGGTGTCTTAGAGAACAACTTTTGGAGAACGAAGATGAATTAGAGATCGCTTTGATGACTCTGAGAATAACTCTGGTCAACGAATATGGATTGGAAAGTTTCTCTAATGAACGAAGGTGAGTTAAGATTAACTTTTATGATTTAGAGAACATCTTTGATGTCTTAGATAGCAACATTGATGTTTTAGAGAACAACTTTTGATGACTCTGAGAATAACTTTGATGAGTTTGAGAATGACTTCTGAGAACATGAGTAGTATTTTGTTAGCTCTGAGAATAACTTTTATAACATAGAAATTAACTTTAATGAACAAAAGTGAGTTACAGAATAACTTTGATGACTCTGTGAATAACTTTGATGACTTTGAGAATGTCTTTGAGAACATGAGTAGTATTTTGTTAGCTCAGAGAATAACTTTGCTGTCTTAGAGAATAACTTTCAGGACTTAGAGAATATCTTTGATGAACGGAAAGTTACTTAGAGAATAACATTTCATGACTGAGAATAACTTTATGAATGAAGATGTCTGAGATTAACTTTGATAGCTCAGAATAACTTTGTGGACGTGAGAATATCTTTGGATAACTCTGAGAATAACTTTGATGTCTTTGAAACAACTTTGACGAACGAGAGTGAGTTAGAGATTACCTTTGTTAACTCTAAGATTAACTTTACATGTCTCTGAGACAAACTTTTATAACATAGAAATTAACTTTAATGACCAAAAGTGAGTTAGAGATTACATTTGATAACTCTAAGATTAACTTTAGATGTCTCTGAGAATAACTTTTATGAACGAAGATGTTTTGGAAAGTTTCTCTGAAGAACGAAGGTGACTCTGAGAATAACTTTTATGTCTTAGAGAAGAACATTGATGGTTTAGAGAGAATATCTTTGATGAAAAATGATGTCTGAGATTAACTTTGACGACTCTGTGAATAACTTTTGTGGACATGAGAATATCTTTGGATAACTCCGAGATTAACTTTGATGTCTTTGAAACAACTTTGATGAACGAGAGTGAGTTAGAGATTACCTTTGCTAACTCTGAGAATAACTTTGATGAACAAAGATGTTTTGGAAAGTTTCTCTGAAGAACGAAAGTGACTCTGAGAATAACTTTTGTTAGCTCTTTGAATAACTTTGATGACTTTGAGAATGACTTCTGAGAACATGGGTAGTATTTGAATGCGTCTTTGATGTAATGAAAAGTAACTTTGATGTCTCGAAGATATCTTGCAGATTAACTTTGATGAATTGGAGAATGTCTTTGAGAACATGAGTAGTATTTTGTTAGCTCAGAGAATAACTTTTTGATGACATAGAGAATAACTTTGAGGATGCAAGTAAATTTTTGAGTGTTTGAGAGTGTCTTTGATATCTCGAAGAGCCCCATTGAAGTCTTAAAGGATGTCTTTGATGTCTCAAAGGATGTCTTTGATGTCTCAAAGGATGTCTTTGAGTGCAACTTTGATGTCTTTGAGTAAGTCCTTGATGTCTCGAAGAGTGTCTTTGACTATATTTCTTACTTAACGACATACAATTTTAGTTAGGAACAACGATGAATATGACTATTCTAGCGAAGTGAAAGGTTACTTTAGTTAAGAACAGTGTTGGAAAGAAGGCTACACATGACTATTTTAAATGAGAGAAGTGATATTTCAGTTAAGAAATGACAAGGAAACATGATGAAGTAACTATTTTTTAGTTGACTGATGAATACTTTAGTTAAGGAAAAAGACAAAACATGACGAGGGAGACTATTTTTGTGCTCCCCAAAGTATAATGTCAGTTAAGAACAGCGATGAAAGATATCTTTGGTTATTTTTTCTTACTTGACAAAACATAATTTTAGTTAAGCAAAAAGACAAAACATGATGAACATGGCTTTTTCTGTTGATTGATGGATAATTTTAGTTATGAAATGACAATGAAAACATGAAGAACACGGCTATTTTCTGATGACTGGGGAATAAGTTTAGTTAAGAACAGTGCTGGAAAGATTCCTTTGACAATTTTTCTTACTTGATGAAACATAGCGGCTGTTAAGAAAGTGCTGAAAGAAGTTTCCTTTGACAATTTTCAGCTAAGAGAAAGGTTGTTTTAGTTAAGAACAGTGTTGAACGAGGCTATTTCTGACTATTTTTAGTTGACTGGATAATAAGTTTAGTTGAGAAATGACGAAAGTGACTATGTTTTAGTTGATTGGCGAAAGATTTTTTAGTTATGAAATGACAATGAAACATGAAGAACACGGTTATTTTCTGATGACTAGGGAATAAGTTTAGTTATGAACAGTGTTGGAAAGATTCCTTTGACAATTTTTGGTTGATTGGATAATAAGTTAGTTGAGAAATGAGGAAAGTGACTATGTTTCAGTTGATTGGCGAAAGATTTTTAGTTAAGAAGTTACAAGAAAGGTTTGTCTTTTGTAAATTTGGAACTGAATAAAGTGTAGATTTGTTTAAGAACGGGGTTGGTAGAACTATTAAGTTGACAATGAGAATTACTTTGATATAGTTTTGAAAATAAAACTTGGTGACTAAAATTGTTGAGGGAACTGTATTGCTGATGCTATTATTTGACAAAGAACTAGTTAGTGAATGGAAGAAACAAAGAACATAAAAAAAAATGAGGTTAAGTAAGGGAATGAACACAGTGAACATACGGTGAACACAGAAAACATGTAAGAAAAAGTTGATGAATACAGTGAACATGCTGGGAATATGAACTTACAGAGAACATGAAAACATGATAAGGAGAATAGGGATTACAAAGAATGAACACTGAACATGTGAAGAACAAGCTAAGAACATTGAGAACATGAATATTGAGTATAAAAAGTTATACAGAGAACATATGATGCACATGAAAATATGACAAAGAACATAGTGAACATACGGGGAAAAATGGCAGAAAAAATTTGAACTGAGCTTGCTGTGAACATTTATAGAACATGGAATGAACACAGAAAACATGGAAAAAATGTGAAGAACACAGCTGAATATAGAGAAAATATGCAAATACAGGGGGACAAGAGCTGGAGCTCTGTAACTGACTTGATCTTATTTACTACGTCTGAAATATGCCTGTTTAAAATTTCAGGGGGATTGGACTGTTAGTAGCGAAAATGTGGTCTCTGTCAAATTTGGGTCTTTAATTGGACTCTGATTAATTTCGATCATGAACTGGACTCTGAATATTTTGGCACAAAGTAGACTCTGGCGAATTTTGCTAGAAAACTGGACTCTGATGAATTTCGATCAAGAACTGGACTCTGTCAAATTTTCACAGATTACAGGACACTGATGAAATTTGCTAGAAAACTGGACTCTGATGAATTTTGCTATTAAAGTAGACTCTGGCGAATTTGAGCATAAACTGGACTCTGCCGAAAATTGGGTATAAAATGGACTCTGTCAAATTTTCTCAGATTACAGGACACTGATGAAATTTGCTCTCAAAGTAGACTCTGGCGAATTTCTGTTGATAATTGGACTCTGATGAAATATGAGCTTAAAACTGTCTCTGACTAATTTTGCTCTCAAAGTAGACTCTGTTCATTTTTAGGTATAAATTGGACTCTGATGAAATATGAGCTAAATACTGTCTCTGACTAATTTTGCTCACAAAGCGGACTCTGTTCATTTTTAGGTATTAATTGGACTCTGATGAAATATGAGCTAAATACTGTCTCTGACTAATTTGATCTCAAAGTAGACTCTGGCGAATTTCTGTTGATAATTGGACTCTGATGAAATATGAGCTAAATACTGTCTCTGACTAATTTTGCTCACAAAGTAGACTCTGACGAATTTTGCTCACAAAGTAGACTCTGACGAATTTTGCTCTCAAAGTGGACTCTGATGAATTTCGATCAAGAACTGGACTCTGATGAAATATGAGCTTAAAACTGGGCTCTGTTCAATTTGGTCTTTACAGATGAAATAGCCGTAAATGGATATAAAACTAAATGTTATGGATAAGTGGTCTGTTTTCCTTAACAAAACATCTAAGACAATATTCTCTGAAAATGGTCCTTTTACAAATTCGGTCATAAACATATAAATAAACTTCTATGATTATTTGAAACTCTGAAAATAGTTGTAAGGAAATAGGAGGAGGAGAGAGAGAGAGAGGAGGGACGGTCGAGATATTATGGAGAAGATAAGATATGATAAGAGCCGACTGGCTGGCTGGGCGTAAAGTAAATAAAGGTGACGCGAGAGATTGCGAGGTAAGGGGGGAGGGAGGGGGGTGTGATGTACGAAACCCTGAAAACCATGACTTACACAGGTGATTTTCTAAATTTATATGAATAACTAAGGCTTACATAGACGATTTTTCTAAGTTGAAAACATGTAAAATATGTCCGTAGAGTTCTCCTGGAAACCCTAAAGCGCTACATACGTTACTTGAATTTGTCCCATAAGGCCTTAACAAACTTCTAAGTCTCGGAAATTATTTTCATCATAAGAATTCCATACTTCTAAAATCTCGGAAATTACTCACTCATAAGAATTCCCTAATTCCAAATCTGTGACTCCCCAAATTCACCTGAAAACCCTAAAGCGCTACACACGATTTTTTGGACCTGAAAAAAAAATCGTCTGTGGCGCTTACATTCCACAGGGGTCCTCGGCCAGAAAAAAAAAATCGTCTGTGGCACTTACACCCTACTACTATATATATATATATATATATATATATATATATATATATATATATATATATATATATATATATATATGTCGTACCTAGTAGCCAGAATGCACTTCTCAGCCTAATATGCAAGGCCTGATTTGCCTAATAACCCAAGTTTTCATGAATTAATATATTTTCTCTAATTTTTTTCTTATGAAATGATAAAGCTACCCATTTCATTATGTATGAGGTCAATTTTTTTTTATTGGAGTTAAAATTAACGTAGATATATGACCGAACCTAACCAACCCTACGTAACCTAACCTAACCTATCTTTGTAGGTTAGGTTAGGTTAGGTGGCCGAAAAAGTTAGGTTAGGTTAGGTTAGGTAGGTTAGGTAGTCGAAAAACAATTAATTCATGAAAACTTGGCTTATTAGGCAAATCGGGCCTTGCATAGTAGGCATAGAAGTGCGTTCTGGCTATTAGGTACGACATATATATATATATATATATATATATATATATATATATATATGTCGTACCTAGTAGCCAGAACTCACTTCTCAGCCTACTATTCAAGGCCCGATTTGCCTAATAAGCCAAGTTTTCCTGAATTAATATATTTACTATAATTTTTTTCTTATGAAATGATAAAGCAACCCTTTTCTCTATGTATGAGGTCAATTTTTTTTTATTGGAGTTAAAATTAACGTAGATATATGACCGAACCTAACCAACCCTACCTAACCTAACCTAACCTATATATATAGGTAAGGTTAGGTTAGGTAGCCAAAAAAAGCTAGGTTAGGTTAGGTTAGGTAGGTTAGGTAGACGAAAAAACATTAATTCATGAAAACTTGGCTTATTAGGCAAATCGGGCCTTGAATAGTAGGCTGAGAAGTGCGTTCTGGCTATTAGGTACGACATATATATATATATATATATATATATATATATATATATATATATATATATATATATATATATATATATATATGTCGTACCTAGTAGCCAGAACGCACTTCTCGGCCTACTATGCAAAGCCCGATTTGCCTAATAAGCCAAGTTTTCATGAATTAATTGTTTTTCGACTACCTAACCTACCTAACCTAACCTAACC
Source organism: Procambarus clarkii (assembly GCF_040958095.1). Classification (NCBI taxonomy): domain Eukaryota; kingdom Metazoa; phylum Arthropoda; class Malacostraca; order Decapoda; family Cambaridae; genus Procambarus; species Procambarus clarkii. The sequence continues at coordinate 34,594,988 of NC_091205.1, read as the reverse complement.
TAACTTTTTCGGCTACCTAACCTAACTTAACCTATAAAGATAGGTTAGGTTAGGTTAGGTAGGGTTGGGTAGGTTCGGTCCTATATCTACGTTAATTTTAACTTCAATAAAAAAAATTGACCTCATTCATAATGAAATGGGTAGCTTTATCGTTTCATAAGAAAAAAATTAGTGAAAATATATTAATTCAGGAAAACTTGGCTTATTTGGCAAATCGGGCCTTGCATAGTAGGCCGATTACGACGTACTGGCTACTAAGTACGACATATATATATATATATATATATATATATATATATATATATATATATATATATATATATATATATATATATATATATATATATATATATATATATATATATATATATATATATATATATATATTATGTTACGGTGCCCTCTCCTATTTCTTTCGTTTGCCGGCTTAAAGAGTCATATCAGCTCTCCCTACTGATTCTCTGAGGTTCAGGGAGTCTAATGATATATGTGGCGACCAGACCGGCTGCCATTTTATGGAAGGAGGTTATATTATAAGTTGTAAATAAAGGAGAAATTGGCGCCCTGATATAAAATGAAACAGTATCCCCTACGGCAGATGTGACCTTTTGGAAGGGACACTATGTCGATCGCGGATTGGCCGACGTAGGTCGCGGGCGACAAATCAGGGCCCGCCATGACGTCACCGAGTGCCCCGGGCGGCGCCAACGTCAGAGTTGTACTGACCGTGGAAGCGACAGGACGCGCCTCGGTCTGCTCTCAAAGATTGGAGGCTCTGCAAGCCTTGTTCAGTGGATTGAGCTGGCCTTCGCTGCCCCTCACAGTCATTGGAGACCCTGCGCTTCTGGGGAGCCAAAGAGGAACCAAGTTCAGTGAGCAGAGAAGTGCCAAACTTGGAAAACGGTCGGCGACGACGCTAGGCGGCGCCGCTGGCTGGACGTTGAGGTCTGGAAGGTGGGCGAGCAAGCTGCTGTGACTGGGGTCATATCCACTGAGAATCTTGGAAGGACGACACAGTGCCTAGGACAAGGAGCGACGCCCTGTGGGAGAGGCGAGTGTGGGGAAAAAATAGTGATTAGCTCAGCGCCCATCGATGAACCAGGATTGGGGCAGCTGAATCTCAGGGATTGGAACGGCGACGACGCGAAGGCTTCACGACACCTGAGGACCTGTGGAACGCCCTGGATCGTCGAGGATCGACCCAAGGAAGCGCGGGAACCTCACACCATCGAGGGACAGGCGTCGTGAGCCAGGAGTGTAAGGTAGATCATTTTTCCCTCCCATTACCCCCTTGTATGAGTAGGCTAGTTAGGCCACAATATTTACTCGTGTAGGTGGCAGCAAGACTTTATTACCTTAATAGTAGAGTAGGCTGCAAGGCAGCTTGTGTCCAGGACTGTCAGAGAGGACAGTGTGTATGGATGGCAGGACAGTGAAGAAGAGGTGCCGACGTGGTGAAGAGGCCCTCCTGTGAGAGTGTGAGACTCCTGTCTTCCTGCCCAGTTGAAGGAGAGTTGGAGGTCGTGGAAGAAGAGGCTGACGATCTCCAGACTCATCATCCATATTCCATATTCATGTATTACTTGTGATTGTGTGTGTGTGTTCATGTAATTTGCGTCAGTAAATCCACACATTTTATTACTGTGTTTGAGTGTGCCTCCATTTGTGATTTTCTCTATGAGCATACATTTCTGGCTACAAACGATATATGATACACCCACTGAACTGCATTGCTGGGGTGCAGATATAATAACCCAGCTGGCGACCTTGCTAAGAGGAAGATAGAGAAGACAGGCGGGAAAGGAGTTCCTGCAACCCTTTTTTTTGTCTGGCAGGCAAGACTCAGGGAGGTTATGGTTATAGGTAAGCCTGAGTCTTCCTTCACTCCCCCACGGGTCTAGGCCGGAACTGTTAACAGCAGTTTCCCCGTGTCTGACTGAAGGGCTTCCAGGGTGAATCAGTGGCACCCCTTTGTGGTGGAAGCAAAGACCTGCGGAGGTGGGCATTGTTGGTCCTATCTTGTGTGACCAAGGAGACTCCGGTGAATCCAGGGAGTCGGAGGGGCTGAGTATTTGGGCCCTTTGAGCCCCTAGCAGCCGAGTGTTAGCAGAGCCCCGGACCGCCCACCCCCACGTGACAAGAGAACTGGCGACCTCGCCAGGATTCGAACCCCAGTAGCCAAGAACTGGGAACTTCGCCAGGAAGCGTGGATCAAGCTACAGTGTGGACCAAATTTCAAGACAAGTGTTGCCAGGGTACTAATACAGTGTGGCCAGTGAATTCGGTGGTACTGTTACTCGACCGGCTAAGGGACTGAAACGGTGAAATTAGTGCCTACTAACTTGTCTGTGCTGTCGTGTATGCTTGATGATATAGAGATGGAGGAAGCCAAAGTAAAGAAATTTATTGACACAAGGGACGAGAGAATTTTGGAGGAGTGTACCAAGGCCCAGCTCCAACAAGTGGCAAACCACTTTGGGATCAGGTTGAGGACGACTAAGGTAGCAGAGCGAAGGATAGAGATCATGGCACAGCTCACAGCTCGAGAGGGAGCGACGGGAGAGGAGCCATCTCAAGAGGAGCCGTCCCGAGGAGAGCCATCGCAAGGTGAACCGTCCCGACTAGGGCCTCCCCAAGCGCCTACCAGTGTGGAGAGAATTCACAGTGAACATGGGAGCAGTGGAAGGTCCAGCTGTAGTAAGAGGAGCCTGCAACTGGAAATAATGAAGATGCAACTGGAAGCCCAGCTGCGACGAGAGGAGAGAGAAGCGCAAATGCAGCGAGAGGAACGTGCGGCTGAGCTGCAGCGAGAGGAACGTGCAGCTGAGCTGCAGCGAGAGGAACGTGCGGCTGAGCTGCAGCGAGAGGAACGTGCGGCTGAGCTGCAGCGAGAGGAACGTGCGGCTGAGCTGCAGCGAGAGGAACGTGCGGCTGAGCTGCAGCGAGAGGAACGTGCGGCTGAGCTGCAGCGAGAGGAGCGAGAAGCTCGGCTGCAGCGGGAAGAAGGAGAGAGACAACTGCGACTGGAGGAGATAAGGGCAAAGAAAGAAGTCGAATTGCGTCGCGTTGAACGTGGTCTGCCCTCACTACCTGCACGGCGGGATGACCTCAAGGTAAGGGAACGTGACTTACCTACGTTCGAACCACAAGAAGCTGAGGCGTTCTTCGAACACTTTGAACGGATAGCAACTCTGAAGGAGTGGCCGGAAGATGATTGGGCTGCTCTGGTCCAGGGCAGGTTGACTGGTGAGGCCCGGGAAGCCTATAACATGCTGGACCTAGAGGAGTGTACTAGTTATGACGCGATTAAGAATGCGGTTCTCCACTCATTCCGGCTGACTCCGGAGATGTACCGGAAGCGGTTCAGAGAGTGTACAAGAGCGTCGGGAAAGACTTACGCCGAGACCGCCAGGGATATGGAACGGAAATTCCTACGATGGTTGAAGGCGGAGGAAGCGGAGTCGGTGGATGATATTAAACGACTGATAGTGATGGAGAAGTTCATGTCGGTGCTCCATCCTGAGTTGCGAGTAAGGGTGAGAGAAGCAGGTATTAAGGACCTGAAGGCTGTAGCGGATCGAGCCGACATGCTGGAGGAGGCACTACATATCAGGAGGGAGGGGCCGCCCAGACACTCGCCTTACCCCAGGTCGGGAGGGAACTTTAGGAGTTCAGGAGGAGCGAGGACGGGTGGGGACTCTCCCAAGAGTAGTGTGCCTGATGAAGTAACGTGGTTCAAGAGCTCAAGAGACGCGGGGAGGAAGCCCCAAGCGGTGAGCAGTGGACCTAGCTCAGGAGCAAGTGCTGCAGTCCCGGACACGACGACAGGGAGTCCAAGGAGAACCCAGGGAACGTCTGCAAGTGGTACCGCCAGAGTGACTGGCGAGTGGCCGCCCAGGAGAGGCAGCCGATGCTACAACTGTGGCGTGAGAGGACATTATGCCCGCGAGTGTGAGGAGCACCAAAGGAATGTAGGATTAATGTTGGAAGAGGAGAGAGTGTTTGTTCACACCCCATATTATAGTGGACCCAACGTGAATGGTTGGGAAATGAAGTTGGGTGAACATCCCTTCGTTTTCGAGGCCAACGTGAAGTTTGGAAAGTCAGACCCAGTGGAGGTTGCCGTGCTTCGAGATACGGGTGCTGACATAAGTATGGTGACCAGGAGTATTCTCCCCAAGGAATTTAATGATTCACCTGTGGGAGTGGTAAGGATACGCAGTGTGGGGGAGGAATACAGGTTGCCACTTCACGAAGTACAGCTGATTGCCGACTACGGAGTCGAGAGAGCTATAGTAGCTGTAGCCCCTAAGTTACCCCTAGAGCATGTACAGATGGTGCTGGGTAATGACCTCGGAGGAGGCAGGATACAACCCGATTGGGCCAGGAGTGCCTATGTTGCAAGCAGCGGTACAACCCTGCCAGGTGAGGTATCGGTCGTTCCAGATGGTCGTGAGGAAGCCGACTTCGCCAGGGAAAACGTCGCCAGAGACGACGACAACGAGGGCGAGAGTGCAGAGAGGTCGTCGGAGGTTGTGGAAAACCCCGACGGGGACCTCCGACTAAGCCTGATGATGAGTGTGGAGGAGTGGCGAGGAGCAGCGGTACAAACGCCTGGGGCGGTGAAGAGGCTGCAGACCGCACTCCCTCCATACAGAAACATGAATAAAGTAAGCTCAGCGGATGAGCGAACGGCAGTGAGGGGCAGAGTGGAGGAGCCACGACGCAGTGCACCCTATGCCGGCCAGATGAATAGTGGTAGGTGCAAGATGAACCACCGTAGTGAGGGGAGCCACAGGGAGGTGGATGAGCCCAACCACGAACCGAAGAAGACGTCTGCAGGGAAGAGAATCTCATGGAGGAGTGAAGATGTTCGTCGGGAACGAAGGAGCGAGTGGTATAGGAAAGGCAATACGAAGAAAGCAGGGAATAGGTACACCCAGGGTAGGCGCCAGCCTAACCAGAGGGGCATTGGGCCATCGCAAAAGCCTAGTGTGGAAGAGAGGAAGCTGCTGGATGGAGTACGGGTTACAAGTGCCACTGTGAGGAGACAACGCACCTACGGGAGAAGAGGAACCGAGAAGAGAGAAGATTGGCGAAGAGGAGATCATGAGAGGAAACATGGGGTACCTGTAGGACGCAGTGGAAATGCCAGACTATCTCGGAGTGCACGACGCGGTGGAGGCGCTGCATGCACTGAATCTTACAGTGGTAACGAGCCGTGGGAGTACACTCGTAGCCACGGAGAGAGGATTTCTTGTAGGTGTTCAGGGAACACCCATCACACCCGGTCCTATGCGAGGTGGAGATATAATGAGACAAGTGACTGGCAAGGTGGAACGAGCCACATCGCCAACTGGAGGAGTGACACTTCAGGAACGGAGGGAGCAAGAGTATAGGTTGCCCTCCTGAGTGCTGCTCTTCCGATATGACTCTTATTTTAAGGGGAGGGGTATGTTACGGTGCCCTCTCCTATTTCTTTCGTTTGCCGGCTTAAAGAGTCATATCAGCTCTCCCTACTGATTCTCTGAGGTTCAGGGAGTCTAATGATATATGTGGCGACCAGACCGGCTGCCATTTTATGGAAGGAGGTTATATTATAAGTTGTAAATAAAGGAGAAATTGGCGCCCTGATATAAAATGAAACAGTATCCCCTACGGCAGATGTGACCTTTTGGAAGGGACACTATGTCGATCGCGGATTGGCCGACGTAGGTCGCGGGCGACAAATCAGGGCCCGCCATGACGTCACCGAGTGCCCCGGGCGGCGCCAACGTCAGAGTTGTACTGACCGTGGAAGCGACAGGACGCGCCTCGGTCTGCTCTCAAAGATTGGAGGCTCTGCAAGCCTTGTTCAGTGGATTGAGCTGGCCTTCGCTGCCCCTCACAGTCATTGGAGACCCTGCGCTTCTGGGGAGCCAAAGAGGAACCAAGTTCAGTGAGCAGAGAAGTGCCAAACTTGGAAAACGGTCGGCGACGACGCTAGGCGGCGCCGCTGGCTGGACGTTGAGGTCTGGAAGGTGGGCGAGCAAGCTGCTGTGACTGGGGTCATATCCACTGAGAATCTTGGAAGGACGACACAGTGCCTAGGACAAGGAGCGACGCCCTGTGGGAGAGGCGAGTGTGGGGAAAAAATAGTGATTAGCTCAGCGCCCATCGATGAACCAGGATTGGGGCAGCTGAATCTCAGGGATTGGAACGGCGACGACGCGAAGGCTTCACGACACCTGAGGACCTGTGGAACGCCCTGGATCGTCGAGGATCGACCCAAGGAAGCGCGGGAACCTCACACCATCGAGGGACAGGCGTCGTGAGCCAGGAGTGTAAGGTAGATCATTTTTCCCTCCCATTACCCCCTTGTATGAGTAGGCTAGTTAGGCCACAATATTTACTCGTGTAGGTGGCAGCAAGACTTTATTACCTTAATAGTAGAGTAGGCTGCAAGGCAGCTTGTGTCCAGGACTGTCAGAGAGGACAGTGTGTATGGATGGCAGGACAGTGAAGAAGAGGTGCCGACGTGGTGAAGAGGCCCTCCTGTGAGAGTGTGAGACTCCTGTCTTCCTGCCCAGTTGAAGGAGAGTTGGAGGTCGTGGAAGAAGAGGCTGACGATCTCCAGACTCATCATCCATATTCCATATTCATGTATTACTTGTGATTGTGTGTGTGTGTTCATGTAATTTGCGTCAGTAAATCCACACATTTTATTACTGTGTTTGAGTGTGCCTCCATTTGTGATTTTCTCTATGAGCATACATTTCTGGCTACAAACGATATATGATACACCCACTGAACTGCATTGCTGGGTGCAGATATAATAACCCAGCTGGCGACCTTGCTAAGAGGAAGATAGAGAAGACAGGCGGGAAAGGAGTTCCTGCAACCCTTTTTTTTGTCTGGCAGGCAAGACTCAGGGAGGTTATGGTTATAGGTAAGCCTGAGTCTTCCTTCACTCCCCCACGGGTCTAGGCCGGAACTGTTAACAGCAGTTTCCCCGTGTCTGACTGAAGGGCTTCCAGGGTGAATCAGTGGCACCCCTTTGTGGTGGAAGCAAAGACCTGCGGAGGTGGGCATTGTTGGTCCTATCTTGTGTGACCAAGGAGACTCCGGTGAATCCAGGGAGTCGGAGGGGCTGAGTATTTGGGCCTTTTGAGCCCCTAGCAGCCGAGTGTTAGCCGAGCCCCGGACCGCCCACCCCCCACGTGACAATATATATATATATATATATATATATATATATATATATATATATATATATGTCGTACCTAGTAGCCAGAACGCACTTCTCAGCCTACTATTCAAGGCCCGATTTGCCTAATAAGCCAAGTTTTCATGAATTAATATATTTTCTCTATTTTTTATCTTATGAAATGATAAAGCTACCCATTTCATTAAGTATGAGGTCAATTTGTTTTTATTGAGTTAAAATTAACGTAGATATATGACCGAACCTAACCAACCCTACCTAACCTAACCTAACCTATCTTTATAGGTTAGGTTAGGTTAGGTAGCCGAAAACGTTAGGTTAGGTTAGGTTAGGTAGGTTAGGTAGTCGAAAAGCAAATAATTCATGAAAACTTGGCTTATTAGGCAAATCGGGCCTTGCATAGTAGGCTGAGAAGTGCGTTCTGGCTACTAGGTACGACATATATATATATATATATATATATATATATATATATATATATATATATATATATATATATATATATATATATATATATATATATATATATAACTGAAAACTCACCCCAGAAGTGACTCGAACCCATACTCCCAGAAGCAACGCAACTGGTATGTACAAGACGCCTTAATCCACTTGACCATCACGACCGGACATAATGAGGTGATAGCCTAAGCAATTTGAACCACCCCACCGCCGGCACTCGGATAGTAATCTTGGGCATAGCATTTTACCAAAATCACCTCATTCTTTGGGGCACACGTGAGAAACACAAATGCGAACAAGCCTGAATGGTCCCCAGGGACAATATGCAACTGAAAACTCACACCCCAGAAGTGACTCGAATGTAACACGGGTTAGGGTTTCTCGCTCTCTACTTATCTACCTTCTACTCCCTCTACCCGTATTCTTACTTTTTATTCTCTACCAAGGGACTCCAAAACTTTTACCAAAGCCAACTCCACGCCACGTGGTCCTAAGACGATTGACCGACTTAGGATTCTACACCCAGTATGACGTGACCTAGGCTCTGAGCAAAACCCTAGAGTCGCCTCTACGCTGCCACCACCAGACCAGTAACACAGAGCAATGATCGAGGTCTGGATCGATCACGCTAATTAATCAACCTTGGGGCTTGATCCCCACTAGTAGTTTATAACCTCGGAAACTTGAGTGTGGAATTAATTAGATGGGGATGATGAATTCCGATCCGATGTTAGAATCGGCGCCCAATGCAACTCTGCCTCGTGTGGACCACGTGACCAGGACAAGTATACACATAAAACACATGGAAACAATAAAAATGCAAATTATTAACTTAATTTATTAAAAGAAAACTAAAACAAAAATCTAAATATGTTCACTCCCTGTCACTTTAACACTCCCTACTTGACCTGAGTGGCAAATGAGAAGACTATCCCTATAATTAACAATAGCAACTATACCTTGGGCGACCAGCTCTAGATGTTGGGCTGGTCTTGGGGAGAGGTAAGATGTTTGACCTCTTATCCCAGCTGCTCCCGTTTCCACACTGATCTCTTCCTTGTCTGATCTACCCCAGACAGAACATTGTATCCTTCCGCCTAGTCAAAGTTTTACCAAGTTACTAGCCAGGTTTAAGTTATAACAATTAACCTCTGTTGTACTTAATTGATCCAGACTGGTTGAATTATTTTACTGAAATTAAATTACACAAACATCTAACGGCAGAGCTGTTCCCGATCCCCAAAATGGTTAATTGAACTTTGAGAAATATTAGACATGTCAACCCTGCTGACCTATGACCGCCGGTCACTCCGCCTTACAAGTTAGATCTGATTCGTGACGTCACTGATGGTGACTTAAACTCAATAATTAGAATACTCTTGATATTGTACCCAGTACTATTATACAATACAATTTTAATGCAAAATGAATAAAGGCTAATTTCTCTAAATTACTGAATACTATAGGATGATTCATTATACGCAGCTATGAACAAAGCGTTGGTTATTTCCACCGCGAATTCCCCTGGGGGTCAGGTCCCCAGGTCACCATGCGGGCTCATCTTCCCATTCTCTTTTGTCGATAAACCACTCTGGATAATTCTTACAACAGCCTAGTTTGTTACAACCCCCCCGCACAAGCACTTAGTAAACCTTGTTAATTTGTTAAAATTCACGAGGTTTAGTATCCAAACCCAGAATTCAACTCATGCCACAAACAAAAGCTAACCTAACTAATAAAATTTGACAAATAATAGTCCGACATCATAATAAATATGTTCATATTTTTCCCAGCTGTCAACTGACAGCAATCCTCCAATATCAGGAAACATACATCCTATCCTTACTGACATAGCTAAATAACATGTCCCTACTCTACCATCAAAAACTAGCTATTAAACTCTCTTGGCTCTTCACTAGCCAAGTTCATGTGTCCTCTAGAGCCGGCCACACCGTGCTCAAACAAACATTAAAGTTATAACTTCAGACTGAACTTTCAGTCATCCGGGAGCGTACTACGGAACTATCAGGTACACATCCGTGTACTAACCACTCCCCAAAAAAAAAATAATTATTATTATTATTTAATAATTATTTAATAAATAGTTATTAAAAAATAATAACCTGGCTAGTAACTTGGTAAAACTTTGACTAGGCGGAAGGATGCAATGATCGAGGTCTGGATCGATCACGCTAATTAATCAACCTTGGGGCTTGATCCCCACTAGTAGTTTATAACCTCGGAAACTTGAGTGTGGAATTAATTAGATGGGGATGATGAATTCCGATCCGATGTTAGAATCGGTGCCCAATGCAACTCTGCCTCGTGTGGACCACGTGACCAGGACAAGTATACACATAAAACACATGGAAACAATAAAAATGCAAATTATTAACTTAATTTATTAAAGAAAACTAAAACAAAAATCTAAATATGTTCACTCCCTGTCACTTTAACACTCCCTACTTGACCTGAGTGGCAAATGAGAAGACTATCCCTATAATTAACAATAGCAACTATACCTTGGGCGACCAGCTCTAGATGTTGGGCTGGTCTTGGGGAGAGGTAAGATGTTTGACCTCTTATCCCAGCTGCTCCCGTTTCCACACTGATCTCTTCCTTGTCTGATCTACCCCAAACAGAACATTGTATCCTTCCGCCTAGTCAAAGTTTTACCAAGTTACTAGCCAGGTTTAAGTTATAACAATTAACCTCTGTTGTACTTAATTGATCCAGACTGATTGAATTATTTTACTGAAATTAAATTACACAAACATCTAACGGCAGAGCTGTTCCCGATCCCCAAAATGGTTAATTGAACTTTGAGAATATTAGACATGTCAACCCTGCTGACCTATGACCGCCGGTCACTCCGCCTTACAAGTTAGATCTGATTCGTGACGTCACTGATGGTGACTTAAACTCAATAATTAGAATACTCTTGATATTGTACCCAGTACTATTATACAATACAATTTTAATGCAAAATGAATAAAGGCTAATTTCTCTAAATTACTGAATACTATAGGATGATTCATTATACGCAGCTATGAACAAAGCGTTGGTTATTTCCACCGCGAATTCCCTGGGGGTCAGGTCCCCAGGTCACCATGCGGGCTCATCTTCCCATTCTCTTTTGTCGATAAACCACTCTGGATAATTCTTACAACAGCCTAGTTTGTTACAACCCCCCCATACTCCCAGAAGCAACGCAACTGGTATGTACAAGACGCCTTAATCCACTTGACCATCACGACCGGACATAATGAGGTGATAGATTACTATCCGATAGATTACCAAGATTACTATCCGAGTGCCGGCGGTGGGGTGGTTCAAATAGCTTAGGCTATCACCTCATTATGTCCGGTCGTGATGGTCAAGTGGATTAAAGCGTCTTGTACATACCAGTTGCGTTGCTTCTGGGAGTATGGGTTCGAGTCACTTCTGGGGTGTGAGTTTTCAGTTGCATATTGTCCTGGGGACCATTCAGGCTTGTTCGCATATATATATATATATATATATATATATTATATATATATATATATATATATATATATATATATATATATATATATGTCGTACCTAATAGCCAGAACGCACTTCTCAGCCTACTATTCAAGGCCCGATTTGCCTAATAAGCCAAGTTTTCATGAATTAATGTTTTTTCGTCTACCTAACCTACCTAACCTAACCTAACCTAGCTTTTTTTGGCTACCTAACCTAACCTTACCTATAAATATAGGTTAGGTTAGGTTAGGTAGGATTGGTTAGGTTCGGTCATATATCTACGTTAATTTTAACTCCAATAAAAAAAAATTGACCTCATACATAGAGAAAAGGGTTGCTTTATCATTTCATAAGAAAAAAATTATAGTAAATATATTAATTCAGGAAAACTTGGCTTATTAGGCAAATCGGGCCTTGAATAGTAGGCTGAGAAGTGAGTTCTGGCTACTAGGTACGACATATATATATATATATATATATATATATATATATATATATATATATATATATAATATATATATATATATATATATATATATATACATATATATATATATATATATATATATATATATATATATATATATATATATATATATTTATATATATATATTTATTTATATATTTACTATATATTTATAGTGAGGATCCACAAGGTCTTCTCTGAGTACTCTTTATTTTCTTCTCCGAGGCTATGGGTCCCTACACTTGCACCAGAGGTGGTACCCCTTCTAGGTTTATACATATATATATATATATATATATATATATATATATATATATATATAATATATATATATATATATATATATATATATATCTTATATATAATATATATAGATATATATAGATATATAATATTTCGGATATTTTGAAAACTGTAGGGAGGGTTTGGGTAGAATGTGATCCATCGCCGTTTTTAGTAATTGGCATATTTTCGGCATAAAAAGGCGAAATTTCAAACTGCGAATACGTGCAGAGAACCAAAATTTGTCTCCAAAATATGGCTCAAGCGTCAAATTTGGGATGTTTTGGATATTTTGAAAACTGCAAGGAGGGTTTGGGTAAAACGTGATCCATCGCCGATCTCAGTATTTGGCATATTTTAGGTATAAAAAGTCCTAATTTAAAACTGCGAATACGTGCAGAGAGCCAGAATTTGCCTCCAAAATATGGCTCAAGGATGGAATTTGGGATGTTTGGAATATTTCGAAAACTGCTGGGGGTTTTGGGCAAAATGTGACCATTGCCGCTCTTAGTAATTGGCATATTTTCGGTATAAAATTCGTAATTTCACACGGCGAATACGTGCAGAAAGCCAGAATTTGCCTCCAAAATATGACTCTCGCAACGAATTTGGGATGTTTGGGATATTTTGAAAACTTCAAGGAGGGTTTTGGCAAAATGTGACCCTTCGCCGCTCTCAATAATTGGCATTTTTCGGTATAAAAAGTCGTAATTTCAAACTGCGATTGAAATCGACGTTTCAGCCGGATTAGAGCGGTTTTACGTGTACATCTTCCTTCGGTAATATAAACGGAAAATAAGGAACATTTTAGTTAATTCTAATGAAAACACATTGATTTTTATCATTTGTATTTGAGACCTTAAACACCTTCGTTTTCAATCAACTATTCGTTTCTCGTGAAAATACTGAGTAAGATATCATATATCATATATCTTTTCTTGGATCTAAATAATACGAAACATCGCTCAATGATTTGAAGTCAAAATCCTCAAATATGATAATATAGTGACTTTTTTCACGTTATTCATGTAGTGTGTTTTTACGTATATATATTCGTTTTACCAATATTTCGATACTACTTCATGTTATCTCACGATATGTGATTTGGGTTTCAAACCTCAGAATTTCACAAATTTTGCATTTTTAAGCAAGTTTTCTTGCATTTTGTTTTGTACTAAAAATCATCGAATTTAGCAATATTTTGACCTTTAGAATCCACTTTTCCTTTATGTGATTTAAACAAAATATCATTGGAATTAGGCAATATTTTGCCGTTTTTCCACGTTTTTGTGAATTTTCAGTTTATTGTTATTAATTCATAAATATACGATAAAAATTATGCAAACACATAATTGATCAGAAAATAACCTTAAATACTTCCAATCAATCATCTATTTGTTTCTCGTTAAAATACAGAGTAAGATATTGAAAAGGGGAGAAGTTCTGTTTATATTGCATATATCGACGTTACAGCCGGATTAGAACGGTTTTACGTGTACATCTTCCATCGGTAATATAAACGGAAAATCAGGAACATTTTAGTTAATTCTAATGAAAACACATTGATTTTTATCATTTGTATTGGAAACAACATTGTCATATGTCTTTTCTTGGATCTAAATAATACGAAACCTCGCTCTATGATTCGAAGTTAAAATCCTCAAATTTGGTATAATAGTGACTTTTTCACGTTCTTCATGTAGTTTGATATTACGTAAATATATTCATTTTTACCAATATTTCAATACTATTTCATATAGTATCACGGTATGTGATTTGGCCTTCAAATCTCAGGTTTTCGAATAATATTGCATTTTTAGCAAGTTTTCTTGCATTTTGTTTCGTACTAAAAATCATCGAATTCAGCCATATTTTGACGTTTATCATCCCCTTTTCCTTTATGTGATATAAACAAAATATCATCGAATTAGGCAACATTTTGCTATTTTTCCACGTTTTTGTGAATTTTCAGTTTATTGCTATTAATTCATTAAAAATACGATAAAAATGATGCATACACATAATTGATTCGAAATTAACCTTAAACACTTCATTTTCAATCAACTATTTGTTTCTCGTGAAAATACTGAGTAAGATATTGGAAAGGGGAGAAGTTCTGTTTTTATTGCATATATCGACGTTTCAGCCGGATTAGAGCGGTTTTACGTGTACATCTTCCTTCGGTAATATAAACCAAAAATCAGGAACATTTTAGTTAATTTTAATGAAAACACATTGATTTTTATCATTTATATTGGAAGCAACATCTTTATACGTTTTTTTTAGGGTCTAAAAAATAACGAAACGTCGCTTTATGATTCGAAGTTAAAATCCTCAAATTTGGCATAATAATGACTTTTTCACGTTTTTCATGTAGTTTGATATTACGTAAATATATTCATTTTTATCAATATTTCGATACTATTTCATGTAGTATCACGTTATGTGATTTGGCCTTCATATATCAGATTTTCGCATAATATTGCATTTTAAGCAAGTTTTCTTGCACTTTGTTTCGTACTAAAAATCATCGAATTCAGCAATATTTTGACGTTTATCATCCCCTTTTCCTTTATATGATATAAACAAAATATCATCGAATTAGGCAATATTTTGCTGTTTTTCCACGTTTTTGTGAATATTCAGTTTATTGTTATTAATTCATTAAATATACGATAAAAATGATGCAAACACATAATTGATTAGAAATTAACCTTAAATACTTCATTTTCAATCAACTATTTGTTTCTCGTGAAAATACTGAGTTAGATATCATATATCATATATCTTTTCTTGGATCTAAATAATACGAAACATCGCTCAATGATTTGAAGTCAAAATCCTCAAATATGATAATATAGTGACTTTTTTTACGTTATTCATGTAGTGTGTTTTTACGTATATATATTCGTTTTTACCAATATTTCGATACTACTTTATGTTTTCTCACGATATGTGATTTGGGTTTCAAATCTCAGAATTTCACAAATTTTGCATTTTTAAGCAAGTTTTCTTGCATTTTGTTTTGTACTAAAAATCATCGAATTTAGCAATATTTTGACCTTTAGAATCCACTTTTCCTTTATGTGATTTAAACAAAATATCATGAAATTAGGCAATATTTTGCCGTTTTTCCACGTTTTTGTGAATTTTCAGTTTATTGTTATTAATTCATAAATATACGATAAAAATTTTGCAAACACATAATTGATCAGAAAATAACCTTAAATACTTCATTTTCAATCATCTATTTGTTTCTCGTTAAAGTACAGAGTAAGATATTGACAAGGGGAGAAGTTCTGTTTTTATTGCTTATATCGACGTTTCAGCCGGATTAGAACGGTTTTACGTGCACATCTTCCATCGGTAATATAAACCGAAAATCAGGAACATTTTAGTTAATTTTAATTGAAACACATTGATTTTTATCATTTGTATTGGAAGCAACATCTTTATACGTTTTTTTTTAGGGTCTAAAAAATAACGAAACGGCGCTTTATGATTCGAAGTTAAATTCCTCAAATTTGGCATAATAATGACTTTTTCACGTTTTTCATCTAGTTTGATATTACGTAAATATATTCATTTTTATCAATATTTCGATACTATTTCATGTAGTATCACGGTATGTGATTTGGCCTTCAAATATCAGATTTTCGCATAATATTGCATTTTAAGCAAGTTTTCTTGCATTTTGTTTCGTACTAAAAATCATCGAATTCAGCAATATTTTGACGTTTATCATCCCCTTTTCCTTTATGTGATATAAACAAAATATCATCGAATTCGGCAATATTTTGCTGTTTTTCCACGTTTTTGTGAATATTCAGTTTATTGTTAGTAATTCATTAAATATACGATAAAAATGATGCAAACACATAATTGATTAGAAATTAACCTTAAATACTTCATTTTCAATCAACTATTTGTTTCTCGTTAAAATACTGAGTATGATATTGAAAAGAGGAGAAGTTCTGTTTTTATTGCATATATCGACGTTTCAGCTGGATTAGAGCGGTTTTATGTGTACATCTTCCATCGGTAATATAAACCGAAAATCAGGAACATTTTAGTTAATTTTAATGAAAACACATTGATTTTTATCATTTGTATTGGAAGCAACATCTTTATACGTCTTTTTTTAGGGTCTAAAAAATAACGAAACGTCGCTTTATGATTCGAAGTTAAAATCCTCAAATTTGGCATAACGGTCTTATACCTGTGTACGGGATTTTTTCACGTTTTTCATGTAGTTTGATATTACGTAAATATATTCATTTTTACCAATATTTCGATACTACTTCATGTAGTATCACGATATGTGATTTGGCCTTCATATCTCAGATTTTCGCATAATATTGCATTTTAAGCAAGATTTCTTGCATTTTGTTTTGAACTAAAAATCATCGAGTTCAGCAATATTTTGACGTTTATCATCCCCTTTTCCTTTATGTGATATAAACAAAATATCATCGAATTAGGCAATATTTTGCTGTTTTTCCACGTTTTTGTGAATTTTCAGTTTATTGTTATTAATTCATTAAATATACGATAAAAATGATGCAAACACATAATTGATTAGATAATATCCTTAAATACTTTATTTTAAATCAACTATTTGTTTCTCGTTAAAATCCTGAGTAAGATATTGAAAAGGAGAGAAGTTCGGTTTTTATTGCATATATCGACATTTTAGCCAGAATAGAGCGGTTTTACGTGTACATCTTTCATCGGTAATATAAACGTAAAATCATGAGCATTTTAGTTAATTCTAATGAAACACATTGATTTTTATCATTTGTATTGGAAACAATATTGTCAAATGTCTTTTCTTGGATCTAAATAATACGAAACCTTGCTTTATGATTCGAAGTTAAAATCCTCAAATTTGGTATAATAGTGACTTTTTCACGTTTTTCATGTAGTTTGATATTTCGTAAATATATTCGTTTTTACCAATATTTCGATACTATTTCATGTAGTATCACTATATGTGATTTGGCCTGCAAATCTCAGAATTTCGCAAATTTTGCATTTTTAAGCAAGTTATCTTACATTTTGTTTTGTACTAAAAATTATCGAATTTAGCAATATTTTGACCTTTATCATCCCCTTTTTCTTTATGTGATTTAAACAAAATATCATCGAATTAGGCAATATTTTGCTGTTTTTCCACGTTTTTGTGAATTTTCAGTTTATTGTTATTAATTCATGAAATATACGATAAAAATTATGCAAACACATAATTGATCAGAAAATAACCTTAAATACTTCATTTTCAATCATCTATTTGTTTCTCGTTAAAATACAGAGTAAGATATTGAAAAGGGGAGAAGTTCTGTTTTTATTGCATATATCAACGTTTCAGCCGGATTAGAACGGTTTTACGTGTACATCTTCCATCGGTAATATAAACCGAAAATCAGGAACATTTTAGTTATTTTCAATGAAAATACATTGATTTTTATCATTTGTATTGGAAGCAACATCTTTATACGTCTTTTCTAGGGTCTAAAAAATACGAAACCTCGCTCTATGATTCGAAGTTAAAATCCTCAAATTTGGCATAATAATGACTTTTTCACGTTTTTCGTGTAGTTTGATATAAATATATTCATTTTTACCAATATTTCGATACTATTTCATGTAGTATCACGATATGTGATTTGGCCTTCAAATCTCAGATTTTCGCATAATATTGCATTTAAGCAAGTTTTCTTGCATTTTGTTTCGTACTAAAATTCATCGAATTCAGCAATATTTTGACGTTTATCATCCCCTTTTCCTTTATGTGATATAAACAAAATATCATCGAATTAGGCAATATTTTGCTCTTTTTCCACGTTTTTGAGAATTTTCAGTTTATTGGTATTAATTTAATAAATATACGATAAAAATGATGCAGAGGCTCAAGAGAGTGATGCAGAGGCTTAAGAGAGGGATGCAGAAGCTCAACAGAGTGATTCAGAGGGTTAAGAGAGTGATGCAGAGGCTTAAGAGAGGGATGCAGAAAGTCAAAAAAGGGATGCAGAGGCTCAAGAGAGGTATGCAGGGGCTCAAGAGAGGGATGCAGAGGCTTAAGAGAGTGATGCAAAGGCTCAAGAGAGGGATGCAGAGACTAATGAGAGGGACGCAGGAGTTCAAGAGAGGAATGCAGAGGCTCAAGAGAGTGATGCAGAAGCTTAAGATAGTGATGCAAAGGCTCATGAGAGTGATGTAGAGGCTCAAGAGAGTGATGAGAGTGATGAGAGTGATGAGAGTGATCACTCGCTTAAACCTCTGCATCCCTCTCTTGAGCCTCTGCATCCCTCTCTTGAGCCTCTGCAACACTCTCTTCAGCCTCTGCATCACTTTCTTTAGCCTCTGAATCCCTCTCTTGAGGCCTCTGCATCACTCTCTCGAGCCTCTGCATCACTCTTTTGATCCCCTGCATTACTCTCTTGGGCCTCTGCATCCCTCTCTTAAACTCCTGCATCCCTCTCATTAGAGCCTCTGTATCACTCTCTAGAGCCTCTGCACCACTGTCTTGAGCCTCTGCATAACTCTCTTAAGTCTCTGCATCCCTATTTTGATCCTCTGCGTCACTCTCTTGAGCCTCTGCATCACTCTCTTGAGCATCTGCATCCCTCTCTTAAGCCTCTACATCACTCTCTGGAGCCTCTGAATTCCTCTCTTGAGCCTCTTCATCATTCTCCTGAGCCTCTGAATCCCTCTCTTAGGCCTCTGCATCCCTCTCTTCAGTCTCTGCATCACTCTCTTGAGCCTCTGCATCCCTCTCTTGAACTCCTGCATCCCTCACATGAGCCTCTGCATCCCTCTCTTGAACTCCTGCACCCCTCTCATGAGCCTCTGCATCACTCTCAAGAGCCTCTGCATCCCTCTCTTGAGCCTCTGCATCCCTCTCTTAAGCCTCTGCATCACTCTCCTGAGCCTCTGCATCACTCTCGTAAGCCTCTGAATCACTCTCTTGAGCCTCTGCATCTCTCTATTGAGCCCCTGCATCCCTCTCTTAAACCTCTGCACCACTCTCTTGAGCCTCTGCATCACCCTTTTAAGCTTCTGCATCCCTCTATTGAGCCTCTGCATCCCTTTCTTGAGGCTTTGCATCATTCTCCTAAGCCTCTGCATCACTCTCCTGAGCCTCTGCATCACTCTCTTGAGCCTCTGCATCACTCTCTTGAGCCTCTGCATCACTCTGAAGAGCCTCTGCATCCCTCTCTTGTCCCTCTGCATCCCTCTCTGGAGCCTCTACATCACTCTCTGGAGCTTTTGAATCTCTCTCTGGAGCCTCAGCATCCCTCTCTTGAGCCTCTGCAGCACTCTCTTGAGCCTCTGCATTATTCTTCTGAGCATCTGAATCCTTCTCTTAAGCCTCTGCATCCCTCTCTTAAGCCTCTGCATCACTCACTTGAGCCTCTGCATCCCTCTCTTCAACTCCTGCATCCCTCTCATGAGCCTCTGCATCCCTCTCTTGAGCCCCTGCATCCCTCTCTTAAGCCTCTGCATCACTCTCTTATGCCTCTGCATCCCTCTCTTGAGCCACTGCATCACTCTATTGAGCCCCTGCATCCCTCTCTTGAACCTCTACACCACTCTCTTCAGCCTCTGCATCACCCTTTTAAGCTTCTGCATCCGTCTTTTGAGCCTTTGCATCACTTTCCTAAACCTCTGCATCCCTCTCTTGAGGCTTTGCATTATTCTCTTAAACCTCTGCATCCCTCTCATGAGCCTCTGCATCCCTCTCAAGAGCCTCTGCATCCCTCTCATGAACCTTTGCATTGCTCAATTGAGCCTCTGTATCACTCTCTTAAGCCTCTGCATCACTCTATTTAGCCTCTGCATCACTCTCCTGAGCCACTGCATCACTCTCTTGAGCCTCTTCATCACTCTCAAAAGCCTCTGCATCACTCTCTTGTCCCTCTGCATCCCTCACTTGAGCCTCTGAATCCCTCTCTTCAGCCGCTGCATCCCTCTCTTGTGCCTCTGCATCCCTCTCTTGAGCCTCTGCATCCCTCTCTTAAGCCTCTGCATCACTCTCTTAAGCCTCTGCATCCCTCTCTTCATCCTCTGCATCACTCTCGTCAGCCTCTGCATCACTCTCTTGAGCCTCTGCATCACTCTCAAAAGCCTCTGCATCACTCTCTTGTCCCTCTGCATCCCTCACTTGAGCCTCTGAATCCCTCTCTTCAGCCTCTGCATCCCTCTCTGGAGCCTAGGCATCTTTCTCTTGAGCCTCTGCAGCTCTCTCTTGAGCTTTTGCATCATTCTCTTGAGCCTCTGCATCCCTCTCCTAAGCCTCTGCATCATTCTCTTGAGCCTCTGCATCCCTCCCTTAAGCGTCTGCATCCATCTTTGGATCCTCTGCATCACTCTCCAGAGCCCCTGCATCATTCTCTTGAGCCTCTGCATCCCTCTCTTAAGCCTCTACATCACTCTCTGGAGCCTCTGAATCTCTCTCTGGAGCCTCAGCATCCCTCTCTTGAGCCTCTGCAGCACTCTCTTGAGCCTCTTCATCATTCTCCTGAGCCTCTGAATACCTCTCTTAAGCCTCTGCATCCCTCTCTTCAGCCTCTGCATCCCTCTCTTGAGCCTCTGCATCCCTCTCTTGATCCTCTGCATCCTCCCAGCAAACACAAATCATCTACACAACGTTCGCCTATCTCTTGCCATAGGTGTGGGAATGATTTGCATTGAGAATGGTGCAGGAGAGCCTTTGAGAAACTTTTACTCAAAAAATCCAAACACAAAGGTTTAATTATAAATTGTTTTTCTACAATTATTTTCTTCCAAATGTAAAACAAATAGTTTTTACATGTTTAAATATAAAATTTATGGTGTTTTTTTGTAAAATTCATTAATAAATTGTGAATGATATATATTGGCTGAGTGAAACCTTTATAATCCATTTAGTTATAATTTGAACAGAAAAAAGTATTTTTCCAAATTTTCTAAAAATTGCTCTTTTTAACACAATTTGACTCCTTATACATTCCACTAAACACTATATCATGTTTAAATATATAATTTATGTATTATTCTCTAAAATAATTTATATAAATTATATAAGTTGCTGGAAAGTGGTGTTAAGGATTTTGAAAACATTTTGTTGTGTTAATATGTTCTTATTAACTATGTCTCAAGTTCACAGTTTATCAAACAAGAATATTAACATTCGTCAACTCTTAAAATCTTATATGTTATCTTGCTGGTGCAAAAAAGGGTGAATCTTTAGGAACAGCTATAGTATCTATATATCACAAATGGTGTTTTCCCTAACTCAAACAATGTAGGGTTTATTATTCTACACATATTTCTAATGACTCTTAGATGTTTACATTCTCTGAAGTATAATTGTGAAGGCTGTGTCCATCACTCTCAACACAGATTCTTAAACTCGTCTCTGCAGGTTCAACTATATAATTAGTTTCCATTTTGAATTTCCATGGACATTTGTATCCAAAATGAAACCAATGTGGTTTCCTTCAGCGCCTTCAGCCAGCACATTTGCTCATTCATTTCCACAGATTCCAACAAGGTAGGGGATTTACAGAAATTTGTATATTCATATTGTTATATATTAAAAATATGAATGCAGTTCAATATGATAAGACAAATACATGAGTTTATGATAAATTCGTTTTCTGTGATATACCATTGATATGCTCTTTTTTTCTTTAAACGGCAGACTAAACTAAAGTGCTCACATCAACAGATTTGATGTATAAATGGTCAACGCTCAACAGAGTTAGTATAAATGTATTAGTATAAATCTTACTTGTCTCATTGTTAATTCACATTCAATGTCAACTTGTGGTTTTGATGTGGCACGTTTGGCCAAGACACCCCACCCCATTATGCACCCCATACCCATCTTGTGGGCGGTTGTGGAAAGGGTTACAGAGGCACATAATGGGCTCAGGGACTGAACCCCACAATTCATTTAGCTAAGCAAGTTACAATCTTGATGAGCTAGTTACAAAATTCAATATAAGTCATCACATCAACAATGGGTTCGAGATCGACCTCAAGTACAGGTTCTAAATTAAGCAACTGACATATGTGGAGAGCTAGTATCAAAATTTATATGTTTGTCCTGCACACCGTCCCCCATCCAGTGGGCAGCGGTGGATAGGTTACAATCACTTAGTTGTTATCTACAGTTAGCAAACTGGGGATATTTGGCTAAAATTTCTGGTAGCAGATCATTTTGAATGAAATATTGACACATCGCTGGAACATTGGTTATAGAATTGTCTCTAAATTCATGTATCTTTTCGCACTCCATCACATAGTGACGGAGGGTGTGCGAATAATTTTGTTGACACAGTTTACATTTGGTCAGGTCTACATCAGCAGATAATGAGAATTCCCAGAGATACTTGTAACCGAGTCTAAGCCGAGCAGTAGTAACATCTAGAAGTCTGCTGATTTTATTGGATGATCCATAGATGTGTGGCTCCTCTTGTATGATATGTATGATAGATGGAATTACTAGTTCCAGTTTCTAGGCAGGCGATGAGTACTCACAATAACCTTAATTAAGCGTCAAAACAAAAATGTGTATACTCTTTTTACTCTCCTGACCTTAGTTCTCGAGCTATGTATTTCATTTTGGTACCAACGTGTTCGCAATAACATTCTCTAGAAGAAAATCAGCAAAAACGGTCACCAAAAGTTATATGAATACCAGCACCCAATAAATACCTACGTAGATGACTCGCCGTGAGTGCCCAAGAGCAACAAAATGTTTTTACTCTTGGGATTGTTATCACTTCCACACTTGTCCTACAGCGTTAATTTTGGTATCAATGTACTCGCAATGAAATTCCCAACACGGTGATATGAATATAAACGTAGAATAATGGTCGCTGCCCACCCGCAAGAGTGTGGGAAGTGGCGGAACTGTTACCCAGTATTGGTGACAAGACGACACATGGGCGATACAGTGCTTTGAAAGTTTATAATTATATCACTGTCCTGACATTATTATTGTATGTACGTCATTCATTTTTGTGCCAATGTTTTCGCAATAGAATGTTCTATGAGCCCGTAGGTAAAAAAGAGCAACAAAGCGTAAGATAGAATAGCACCATATATAAAACAACGCTGGTACATATCAGTGAGCGTCAAACACACACGAAATGTGTGTGTTTGATGGTGGTCAAACGATGTTTGATGTGTTTGATCAGGTGATGTCCTGATCCGCATAATTAAAGTATGAATTATGTTGAGAAAAAATAAGAAAAAAGGGAAAAAACAGGGGTGGGAGAAACATGACAGAAAAAGAGTAAAAATACAATTTGGTCAACAAAACAGCATTGTTTAAAATAAAAGATATGGATTGACATTTTGGGGGTTAGGTTGGTAGGTTACATTGAGTTAATTAGGTAGTACTTAGTGTTTATCTGTTATAGATAGGAGCTGCCTGGTATGGGCCAATAGGCCTTCTGCAGTTACCTTTGTTTTTATGTTTTTGCCCTGTAACCTAAATGGTTAGAGAGGCACATATATGGGCTTAGGGACTGAACCCCACACTACATTTAGCTAAGCTGGTTACAATCTTGATGATATAGTTACAAAATTCTGTATAAGTCGTCACATTATCAATGGGTTCGAGATCAACCACAATTTCCTGAATAGATATAACAAAGGGGATATTAATAGGGTATTAAAATTGTCAACACAAGATAGAACACGAAACAATGGGTATAAATTGGATAAGTTTAGATTTAGGAAAGACTTGGGTAAATACAGGGTCAGTAACAGGGTTGTTGATTTGTGGAATTTTTCTTAACTTATAAATTTATCTTTATTTATCTTAAACTGGTTGGGAGAGGTACAGTTTTTAACATAATTGGGAAGGTCATTCCACATTCGAGGTCTCTTGATTTGTAAAGCATTTCTAGTTTGACTAAGTCGTACTCTTGGAATATCAAATAGGTATTTGTTTCTGGTGTGGTGCTCATGGGATCTGTTACAACCTTCTAGGAAGCTTTTAAGGTCAGGATTGACATTACAGTGCAGCGTTTTATATATATAAAATACACATGAGAGTATGTGCAGGGACTTAATATCTAACATATTCAGAGATTTGAGTAAGGGGTCCATATATACTGCCCGGTTGCCTGAAATGCTATATAGGCCTACTATAGTGGCTTTAGGTATTGTATGCACTAGCTCTATCTATAAATCCAACATTATGTTTGTAAATCAACTATGTATGTATGAAAAAAAATGACTAATACGTTCGGCGAATGACTTTGACTTCAACTTCACTTTGACTTCGTTCATGTCATCGTATTTTCCGTAATATATAAAGGTTATGACAATGCAATTATATTATTGTGTGCAAATAAGTTTGAAATTTCATGTACCCTAAAAATATTAAAATAAAGAATAAGAATAATTAAATAATTGTTGTAGTAAATTGTCACACGTTCATCATACGCAAACGAACACACAGTTTGGAGCGTCAGTACAAGACCGCCGCCATTTTAAAACACGGCTTCGAATGTAAGTAATGTTTTTCTCGTACTAACACTGTGTTATACAATAGATTTGGTCTTGAATTCACAAATTTAGTTGTTACATCTGACAGAGTATGTTAGACGGTGTAATGCTGGTCCATGTTAACGTATTTGTGGGCTTGGTTGGTTTAAATGTGGAGGCGAGGCCTGGCAGTGCTGGTGTATGTGGAGGCGAGGCGAGGCCTGGCAGTGCTGGTGTATGTGGAGGCGAGGCCTGGCTGTGCTGGTGAGTATGTGGAGGCGAGGCCTGGCAGTGCTGGTGTATGTGGAGGCGAGGCCTGGCTGTGCTAGTGTGTATGTGGAGGCGAGGCCTGGCTGTGCTAGTGTGTATGTGGAGGCGAGGCTGGCAGTGCTGGTGTATGTGGAGGCGAGGCCTGGCAGTGCTGTGTATGTGGAGGCGAGGCCTGGCTGTGCTAGTGTGTATGTGGAGGCGAGGCCTGGCAGTGCTGGTGTATGTGGAGGCGAGGCCTGGCTGTGCTAGTGTGTATGTGGAGGCGAGGCCTGGCTGTGCTAGTGTGTATGTGGAGGCGAGGCATGTACAACACTCCCCAATAGGAAGAAAACCCACTGGGTTCTAGGCTAGGTTAGGCTTATCTGTAATAATTGAATTAAGCCTAGCAAAGCCTAGAACCTAGTTCAGTAATTTAAAAAATGTTGTAACTTGAAAAATGCCATTCAATACATTACACAATTTAAATATTTTCAGGCAATCAACACAACCCTCATGTTGGCTAACCCTCTCTCATGTTGGTCAATAATTTAATTATTTTTTTATGGAGTAATCTTTGCTGTTGAAATGTAGTCTTTTTGAGACTACATTTCAAATGTAGTGTGTGTGGAGGCGTGTATGTTAGGTATTACCTAATATACACGGTGTAATATATCTATCTGTGTGAAATAGATTAAATCCATTTATTTGATATTCAGCTAATAGTTCTGTATTTTCTACATTCATCCATGTTTTGGTAAGTGCAATAATATGTATTGTTTCATTGCAGATTAGAGATTCAAGATAGTTCTAGATTTCCGAAGTACTGAAACGCGCGCCATACAGGCTTGGTGGATCTAGGTGCAAGGTAAAATTATTTACATTTACTTTTGTATTTATGTTTTGTATTTATATGCATATATGCATTTATATGCATTATTCTATAGAATAATAGATCTCGTAATAATTTTGCAAAAATAGTGGCATTTACTATTTTTAAAAGATTATTAAAAAATTTACTGATATGGTGCATTCGGAAGGGCGAAGAGGGAGAACGGCCTGTTGACATAGCTCGGGTGCAGGGGGGGGGGGGTTGTGTAAAAGCCTGGTTTGTGCCTCGGAGAGGCTATGGGATCCAGTAAGTTCAGTAGAACTTCGGTTTCAACCCTTTTACCCTGTTGTAGCTCAGTCGATTAAGGCAGTGTCTGGGATGCTCCCGGACGCAGGTTCGAATCCTCGTCACGGCCCTTGTGGATTTGTTCATTTGATGCATCACGTTATTGTGATCTGTGTGTGTAATTCTTCACTTGCTACAGCAACAGGAATGTGTGTGTATGTATTTGTGTTGTTGAATATGACCGAAAGTGTAAGATTAATGATTCTAACACAAATCGTCTGAATATTTGTTTTTCTTCACTGTCGAGAGTAGTTAAAAAAATTTACTCGAGTTTATTTTCACACTTTATTTATGGTCCTTAAGTCCCTCTCCTTAATGCTGCTGCTGTTTCTCGCATCTTTGCATCGCTTGTATGTTTGGGGGTTTGGCCTCTTGCTATATATTGATTCCATTTGTGTGTGTTTGGGTCTCAGGCCCTCTCGCAATTTCTGTTGAACAAACCCCTTTTCCTAGTTCTGCATCTCTCCTTTGGTACAAATTTTGTTGTGCTTTTATCATATATTTCACAAAACTTGACATACATTTCATTTACTTCATGTCCTATCAGCAAGTGTTTGTCAAATTCTTTAAGGAAAGTTTATCATCCTGATTGCAGATCTCTAGCGATATTATGTCAACTTCTTGTGGATTCGCAATCATTATTTAATTTACCTTTAGGTGTTCTTTCACCAGCACAGCAACACTGTACCTCTCCCAACCAGTTTAAGATAAAAACTAAGTACTAACTAATTAACTCAATGTAACCTACCTTACCCCCAAAATGACAACCCATGTCTTCTATTTTAAACAATGCTGTTTTGTTGACCAAATTGTATTTTTGTTTTTTTCTGCAATGTTTCCCCCCCCCCCACCACTCTACCACCACATTGAGTTTAGTAGCTCTGTGCACGTCAGGTGCTGTTTAATATACAGACCTACTCCTCCATTTGACCTAGTTTCTCTATCACATCTATATCACTTTGTGCTTTAGCCCTGGTGGAGCTTGGTCCACCAGGCTGTTGTTTGGAGTGGCCCGCAGATCCACATACAGTCTGCATATGATATACAGTCTGTTGATCAATTAAACTACAGTAGTTAGTTTTTATCATCCGAATGCACCAATATGTGTTCATTCTTCCCAGATGAAGGAACTAGGTAATATTCATCATCTGAATGCACCATCTGATGCTTTAACACACTCATGATACACGAGAGGTTTAAAAAACTTTTAAAACTTTTAAAACTTTTTGACCTATGTATTTAAAAGCAATTCTAAAGTTAAAAAGTGTAGCATAGGCCCCTCGCAGAATGTTCTTAATATGATCCTCAGGTTATAGTTTTCTATCTAAAACCACCCCTAGATCTCTTTCTTGATCAGAATTCTTTATAGATCTCAGTGGCTCGATCATAGAAACTGCTCTAAATCCTTGTTGGCCTGGATTGTGGAGGTCATTGGTCTCTATAAAACTAGTAATCTGACTCCTGATCACTCTCAAATAATTTTATTATGTGGGATGTTAGTGCAACTGGTCTATAATTCTTTGCCAATGCTTGTGTTGTGTGTTGTTTTGGTAGTGATGTGCAATGTGTTGTTTTGGTAGTGATTCGTCCAGTTCTGGTAGTAGTGCGGTTGTTGTGTAGTGTAGTACTTGTGTGCTTGTTAATGACTTGTATTCCAGTCTTGTGGGTATCTCCTTTCCCCTACGGGCCAACTGCTTTGTTCTTACCTAGCATTTTGCTTTGTTTGGGTATGAATGTTTGTGTGCCGTATATTTTGCAAAATTTGCCATATATCTCATTATTTACTCCTCTGCCTAGCAACAAGTCTGTCTAATTATACTCATTAACTGTTTTTCAAAGTTCCCCATAGTGTCCTTTATTGAAATCGAGTTCATGAACCGTTTCAATGTTCTTATTTTCTTCTAGATTATATCTTAAAGTATATTTAAATGTTATTGTTATTATTGTTATTAAATGTTATTGTGACATTGCATTGCAATTGAGCTATGTTGTTTACCATACCGTTCATTTCGTGAGTATAAGTATAGATGCCACACTTGTGACAGGTAAAACCATGCCTTTTTTGAAAAACAGCACCGTCTGTTGCACGTAAGAGCAACCCACACTATATTATGTTGCGATATTATTTCAATATTTCCGATTGTATTGATAATTTGAATTTTCATAGATTTCAATTTATTTTCATTTCGATTTAATAATTTTGTGTGACATTGCATTGAAATTGAGCTGTGTTGTTTACCATACTGTTCATTTCATGAGTATAGTTTATTTTTTTATTTTTTTCATTTCATTTTTTTAGCTGTTCTTATTTTTCAGTGATGGGAATATCAGATCATTTGATGTTCCCAATTTTCTGATGGAAGCATCAGACCATTATAGAATGCATCGGATGAGGTAGTTTGGAATGGTGGGGAGGACGAGAGGGGGGTATGGTGGGGAAGACGAGGGGACAGAGGAGAGGGTAATGGTGGGGAGGACGAGGGGACTGGGGAGTTGGGGATGGTGGGGACAGGGGAATGCTGGGGAGGACAAAGGGACAGGTGAATGGGAGATGGTGGGGGAGGAAGAAGGACAGGGGAGGGGAAAATGGTAAGGAGGACGATGGGACAGGGAAGTGGGAATAGTGGGGATGATGTGGGGACAGGGAAGTGGGAAGGACGAGAGGACTGTGGAATGGGGAATAGCAAAGTGAATTATAATTATATATATTAATTAATTCTTATAAATTTCCAGAAGCCTGTATCAACACCCACACTAATGCAACTGAAAGAGATGTTGAGACAAGTATTGCTGATATGTTGAAGAACGCCCCAAACAAACTCGGTGGAAACAGATACAAGGTAAAGTTTGCCAATTTGCTGTAGTCTAATTCAATTTCTTTTTAGTAATCTTCGAGAACATTTATGCTATGAATAAGATAAAATAATGTAACTGATTTTGATTTATTTACTATTTATTATTTATTTACCGTTATTAGTATAATAGATCTCGTAATAATTTTGCAAAAATAATGGCATTTACTATTTTAAAAAGCTCGGGTGCAGGGGGGGGGGTTATGTAAAAGCCTGGTTTGTGCCTCGGAGAGGCTATGGGATCCAGTAAGATCGTCCTTCCTTTCCTCCCTAGAATCTGGATGTAGCAGGTGCTCAATTGTCAAAAGTGAAAAATTGGTTTTGTCTTCCGAATGCACCATTTCTGTAAATTTGCTAATAATCTTTTAAAAATAGTAAATGCCATTATTTTTGCAAAATTATTACGAGATCTATTATACTAATAACGGTTTGATAAAATACAGTAGACTGCCTACTGTTTTACCTGTAATAAGGTTTGATACAGATGATTATGATTATGGTTTTGGCCTCCACCACCCTCTCACCTAACTTGTTCGTTCCATGTCTACCACGGTTTTGTCTTCCGAATGCACCATTTCTGTAAATTTGCTAATAATCTTTTAAAAATAGTAAATGCCATTATTTTTGCAAAATTATTACGAGATCTATTATACTAATAACGGTTTGATAAAATACAGTAGACTGCCTACTGGTTTTACCTGTAATAAGGTTTGATACAGATGATTATGATTATGGTTTTGGCCTCCACCACCCTCTCACCTAACTTGTTCCAACCATGTCTACCACGGTTTTGTCTTCCGAATGCACCATTTCTG
>NC_091205.1:34550488-34560488 GCF_040958095.1 Procambarus clarkii | reverse complement strand
CAGAGGCTCAAGAGAGGTATGCAGAGGCTCAAGAGAGTGATTCAGAGGCTTTCGACAATGATGCAGAACCTTAAGAGAGTGATGCAGAGACTTAGGAGGGGGATGCAGGGTCTCAAGAGAGGGATGCAGAGGCTTAAGAGGGTGGTGCAAAGGCTCAAGAGAGGAATGCAGAGGCTCATGAGAGGGATGCAGTAATTCAAGAGAGGGATGCAGAGGCTCAAGAGAGGGATGCAGATTCGTAAGAAAGTGATGCAAAGGCTAAAAAGAGGGATGCAGAGGCTTAAAAGGGTGATGCAGAGGCTGAAGAGAGTGATGCAGAGGCTGAAAAGAGGGATGCAGGTGCTCATGAGAGTGATTCAGAGGATTACGAGAGTGATGTAGAGGCTTAAGAGAATGATGCAGAGGCTTAAGAGAGGGATGCAGATGCTCAAGAGGGATGCAGAGACTCAAGAGAGGGATGCAGAGGCTCAAGAGAGAGATGCAGAGGCTTTTGAGAGTGATGCAGGGCTCATGAGAGGGATGCAGAGGCTCAAAAGATTGATTCAGAGGTTCAAGAGAGGGATTCAGAGGGTTAAGAGAGTGATGCAGAGGCTTACGAGGGTGATGCAGAGGCTCAAGAGAGGGATGCAGAGGCTTAAGAGAGTGATACAAAGGCTGAAGAGAGGGATGCAGAGGCTCATGAGAGGGATGCAGGAGTTCAAGAGAGGGATGCAGAGGATGAAGAGAGTGGTGCAAAGGCTCGAGAGAGTGATGCCAAGGCTCAAGAGAATGATGCAGAGGCTTAAGAGAGGGATGTAGAGGCTCAAGAGAATGATGCAGACGCTTAAGAGAGGGATGCAAAGGCTCAAAAGAATGATGCAGAGGCTCAAGAGAGTGCTGCGGAGGCTCAAGAGAGGGATGCTGAGGCTTAAAAAAGAGATGCAGAGGGTCAAAATAGGGATGCAGAGGCTCAAGAGAGGGATGCAGAGGCTTAAGAGAGTGATGCAGAGGCTCAATAGAGGATGCAGAGGCTCATGAGAGGGATGCAGGAGTTCAAGAGAGGGATGCAGAGGATGAAGAGAGTGATGCAAAGACTCGAGCGAGCGATGCAGAGGCTCAAGAGAATTATGCAGAGGCTTAAGAGAGGGATGCAGAGGCTCAAGAGAATGATGCAGATGCTCAAGAGAGTGCTGCAAAGGCTCAAGAGAGGGATGCTGAAGCTCCAGAGAGGGATGCAGAAGCTCGGGAGAGTGATGCAGAGGCTCTAGAGAGGGATTCAGAAGCTCAAGAGAGGGATGCAGGGCTCAAGAGAGGGATGCAGAGGCTCAAGAGAGGGATGCAGAGGTTCTTGAGAGGGATGCAGAGGCTTAAGAGAGTGATGGAAAGGCTCAAGAGAGGGATGCAGAGGATCATTAGAGGGATGCAGGAGTTCAAGAGAGGGATTCAGAGGCTCAAGAGAGTGATGCAGAGGCCGAAGAGAGTGATGCAGAGGCTTAAGAGAGTGATGCAGAGGCTGAAGAGAGTGTTGCTGAGGCTCAAGAGAGTGATGCAGAGCCCGAAGATAGTGATGCAGAGGCCCAAGAGAGTGATGCAGAGGCTGACGAGAGTGATGCAGAGGATGAAGAGAGGGATGCAGAGGCTTAAGAGAGTGATGCAGAGGCTTACGAGAGTGATGCAGAGGCTCAAGAGAGGGATGCAGAGGCTCATGAGAGGGATGCAGGAGTTCAAGAGAGGGATGCAGAGGATGAAGAGAGTGATGCAAAGACTCGAGAGAGCGATGCAGAGGCTCAAGAGAATGATGCAGAGGCTTAAGAGAGGGATGCAAAGGCTCAGGAGAATGATGCAGAGGCTTAAGAGACGGATGTAGAGGCTCAAGAGAATGATGCAGATGCTCAAGAGAGTGCTGCAGAGGCTCAAGAGAGGGATCCCAATCACTCCTACTCTCAATCACTCCTACTCTCATTCTTACTCTTACTCTTACTCCCAATCACTCCTACTCTCAATCACTCTTATTCTCATTCTTACTCTTACTCTCACTCTTACTCTTACTCCCAATCACTCTTACTCCCAATCACTCTTACTTTCAATCACTCTTACTCTCAATCACTCTTACTCTCATTCTTACTCTTACTCACTCCTACTCTCAATCACTCTTATTCTCATTCGTACTCCTACTCTCACTCTTACTCCTACTCCCAATCACTCTTACTCCCAATCACTCTTACTCTCAATCACTCTTACTCTCAATCACTCTTACTCTCACTAACTCTCAATCACTCTTACTCTCACTCTAACTCTCAATCACTCTTACTCATTCTGTCACCCTTACTCTCACTCTGTCACTTTTACTCACTCTCAATCACTCTTACTTATACTCACTCTTACTCACACTTACACACTCTCTGGCACTCTCACTCACCTTCAGTCACTCTTACTCACTCTTACCACTCTCGCTCACTCTTACTCACACTAGTTAATAAGAACACGCCAATATAAGACAACAAAACGTTTTCAGATTCTTTCCCACCACTTTCCAGCAACTTTTATAATTTATATAAATTATCTTAGGGAATTATACATAAATTACATATTTAAACATGATATTAGTGTTTAGTGGAATGCATAAGGAGTCAAATTGTGTTAAAAAGAGCGATTTTTAGAAAATTTGGAAAACTACTTTTTTCTGATCATATTATAACAAAATGGATTTTGAACGTTTCACTCAGCCAATATATATCATTCAAAATTTATTAATGAATTTTACAAAAAAACACCATAAATTTTATATTTAAACATGTAAAAACTATTTGTAATACATTAGGAACAAAAAAGTTGAGAAAAACAATTTATTATAAAACCTTTGTGTTTGGATTTTTTGATTAAAAGTTTCTCAAAGGCTCTCCTGCACCATTTTCAATGCAAATCATTCCCACGCCTATGGGAAGAGATAGACAAACGTTTTCTAGATGATTTGTGTTTGCTGGGCTGCATCACTCTCTTGAGCCTCTGCACCACTATCTTAATCCTCTGCATCTCTCTCTTCAGCCTCTGCATCACTCTCTTGAGCCTCTGCATTCCACTCTTAAGCCTCTACATCATTCTCTTGAGCCTCTGCATCCCTCTCTTGAGCCTCTGCATCCCGCTCTTAAGTCTCTGCATCCCTCTCTTGAGCCTCTGCATCACTCTCAAGTGCCTCTGCATCTTTCTCTTGTGCCTCTGCATCCTTCACTTTAGCCTCTGCATCCCTCTCTTGAGCCTCTGCATCACTCTCGTAAGCCTCTGCATCACTTTCTTAAGCCTCTGCATCACTCTCGTAAACCTCTGAATCACTCTCTTCAGCCTCTCTATCACTCTCTTGAGCCCCTGCATCCCTCTATTGAGCCTCTGCATCACTATCGTGAGCCTCTGCAACACTCTTTTGAGCCTCTGCATCACTTTCGTAAGCCTCTGCATCCCTTTCTTGAGCTTCTGCATTTCTCTCTTGAACTCCTGCATCCATCTCATGAGCCTTTGCATCTCTCTCTTGAGCCTTTGCATCTCTCCTTTGTGCCTCTTCATCCCTCACTTGAGCCTCTGCATCCCTCTCTTGAACTGCATCCCTCTCATGAGCCTCTGCATCCCTCACGTGAGCCTTTGCATCACTCTTTTAACCCTCTGCATCTTTCTCTTGAGCCTCTGCGTCACTCCTAAGAGCCTCTGCATCCCTCTCTTGTGCCTCTGCTTCCATCACTTGAGCCTCTGCATCCCTCTCTTGAGCCCCTGCATCCCTCTCTTGAGCCTCTGCATCCCTCTCTTGAGCCTCTGCATCCCTCTCTTAAATATCTGCATCACTCTCTAAAGCCTCTGAATCACTCTCGTAAGCCTCTGAATCACTCTGTTGAGCCTCTGCGTCACTCTCTTGAGCCTCTCCATCTCTCTTTTGAGCCTCTGCATCCATCTCACTTTTGAGCCTCTGCATCCATCTCTCTTTTGAGCCTCTGCATCCATTTCTTAAGCCTCTGCATCATTCTCTTCAGCATCTGCATCCCTGTCTTAAGCCTCTGCATCATTCTCTTCAGCCTCTGCATTCCTCTCTTCAGCCTCTGCATTCCTCTCTTAAGCCTCTGCATCACTCTCGTGATCATCTGCATCCCTCTCTTAGGCCTCTGCATCATTCTCTTCAACCCCTGCATCATTCTCTTGAGCCTCTGCATCCCTCTCTTAAGCCTCTACATCATTCTCCTGTGCCTCTGTATCACTCTCTTGAACCTCTGCATCACTCTCTTAAGCCTCTGCATCTCTCTCTTCAGCCTCTGCACCACTCTCTTGTGCCTCTGCATCACTCTCTTGAGCCTCTACATCCTTCTTTTGAGTCTCTGCATCCCTCTCCTAAGCCTCTGCAACACTCTCTTCAGCCTCTGCATCTCTCTCATAGGCATCCGCAACCCTTTCTTGAGCCTCTGTATCCCTCTCTTAGGCCGCTGCAACACTCTCTTCAGCCTCTGCATCACTCTCTTGAGCTTTTGCATCATTCTCTTGAGCCTCTGCATCCATCTCTTAAGCCTCTGCAACACTCTCTACAGCCTCTGCATCACTCTCTTAAGCCTCTGCATCCGTTTATTGAGCCTCTGCATCACTTTCTTAAGCCTCTGCATCCCTTTCTTGAGCCTCTGCATCACTCTCTTGAACTCCTGCATCACTCTCATGAGCCTCTGCATTCCTCTCCTGAGCCTTTGCATCACTCTCTTAAGCCTCTGCATCCCTCTCTTGAGCCTCTGCGTCACTCTCAAGAGCCTCTGCATCCCTCTCTTGAGCCTCTGCATCCCTCTCTTGAACTCCTGCATCCCTCTCATGAGCCTCTGCATCCCACTCCTGAGCCTTTGCATCACTCTCTTAAGCCTCTGCATCCCTCTCGTGAGCCTGTGCATCACTCTCAAGAGCCTCTGCATCCCTCTCTTTTGCCTCTTCATCCCTCACTTGAGCCTCTGCATCTCTCTCTTGAGCCTCTGCATCCTTCTCTTGGGCCTCTGCATCCCTCTCTTGAGCCTGTGCATCCCTCTCTTAAGCCTCTGCATCACTATCTTAAGCCTCTGCATCACTCTCTTAAGCCTCTGAATCACTCTCTTGAGCCTCAGCATCACTCTCTTGAGCCCCTGCATCCCTCTTTCAAGCCTCTGCATCACTCTCTTGAGCCTCTGCATCACCTCTTAAGCCTCTGCATTACTCTCATGAGCCTCTGCATCCCTCTCTTAAGCCTCTGCATCCCTCTCTTAAGCCTCTGCATCACTCTCTTAAGCCTCTGCATCACCCTCTAGAGCCCCTGCATCACTCTCTTCAGCGTCTGCATCACTCTCTTAAGCCTCTGCTTCCCTCTCTTGATCCTCTGCATCACTCTCTAGAGCCTCTGCATCACTCTCTTGATCGTCTGCATCACTCTCTTGAGCCTCTGCATCACTCTCTTGAACCTCTCTATCACTCTATTGAGCCTTTGCATCACTCTCTTGAGCCTTTGCATCACTCTCTTAAGCCTCTGCTTCCCTCTCATGAGCCTCTGCATCCCTCTCTTGAGCCTTTGCATCACTCTCTAAAGCCTCTGCATCCCTCTTATGAGCCTCTGCATCACTCTCAATAGCCTCTGCATCCCTCTCTTGCGCCTCTGCATCTCTCTCTTAAGCCTCTGCATCCCTCTCTTAAGCCTCTGCATCACTCTCGTAAGCCTCTGAATCACTCTCTTGAGCCTCTGCATCCCTCTCTTGAACTCCTGCATCCCTCTCATGAGCCTCTGCATCATTCTCTTGAGCCTCTGCATCCCTCTCTTAGGCCTCTACATTATTCTCTTGAACCTCTGCATCCCTCTCTTGAGCCTTTGCATCACTCTCATTAGCCTCTGCATCACTCTCAAGTGCCTCTGCATTTTTCTCTTGTGCCTCTGCATCCCTCACTTTAGCCTCTGCATCCCTCTCTTGAGCCCCTGTATCCCTCTATTGAGCCTCTGCATCACTCTCGTGAGCCTCTGCATCACACTCTTAAGCCTCTGCATCCCTCTTTCGAGCCTCTGCATCACTTTCTTAAGCCTCATAAATTAAGCCATCATAAGCCATCATAAATTCGAACCTTGAGCCTTATTTTGGAGCCAAATTCTTACTCTCTGCAAGTATTCGCAGTTTGAAATTACGACTTTTTATACTGAAAATATGCCAATTACTGAGAGCGGCAATAGGTGACATTTTGCTCCCCCCCCCGTGAAGTTTACAAAATATCCCAAACATCCTAAATTCGAAGCTTGAGCCATATTTTGGAGCCAAATTCGGGCTCTCTTCACGTATTAGCAGTCTGAAATTACGTCTTTTTATACGGAAAAAATGCCAATTACTGAGACCGGCGATGGGTCACATTTTGCCCAAACCCTGCCTGCAGTTTTTAAAATATCCCTAGCATCCCCAATTCGACCCTTGAGCCATATTTTGGAGCCAAATTCTGGCTCTCTGCACATATTCGCAGGTTGAAATTACGATATTTTATACCGAAAATATGTTAATTACTGAGAGCAGCGATCGGTCATATTTTGCCCAAACACCCCCCCCCCCCTGCACTTTTCAAAATATCCCAAACATCCCAAATTCGACCCTTGAGCCATATTTTCTAGCCGAATTCTGGATTTCTGCACGTATTCGCAGTTTGAAAAACGACTTTTATACCGAAAGTATGCCAATTACTGAAAGCGATGATAGATCACATTTTTCCCAAACCAACCATTCAGATTTCAAAAAATCCCAAGCATCCCAAATTCGACCCTTGAGCCATATTTTTGTAGCCAAATTCTGGCTTTCTGCACATATTCGCAGGTTGAAATTACGACGTTTTATACCAAAAATGTGTCAATTACTGAAAGCATCGATGGATCACATTTCGCCCAAACCCGCCCCCCCCTGCAGTTTTCAAAATATCCCAAACATCCCAAATTCGACGCTTGAGACATATTTGAAGCCAAATTCGGGCTCTCTGCACGTATTCGCAGTTTGAAATTACGTCTTTTTATACCGAAAATATGCCATTTACTGAGAGCGACGATGGATCACATTTTGCCCAAACCCTCCCTGCAGTTTTCAAAATATAGCAAACATCCCAAACAATTATGCAAACACATAATTGATCAGAAAATAACCTTAAAAACTTCATTTTCAATCATCTATTTGTTTCTCGTTAAAATACTGAGTAAGATATTTAAAAGGGGAGAATTTCTGTTTTTATTGCATATATCGACGTTTCAGCCGGAGTAGAACGGTTTTACGTGAACATCTTCCATCGGTAATATAAACCGAAAATCAGGAACATTTTAGTTAATTTTAATGAAAACACATTGATTTTTATCATTTGTATTGGAAGCAAAATCTTTATACGTCTTTTCTAGGGTCTAAAAAATACGAAACGTCGCTTTATGATTCGAAGTTAAAATCCTCAAATTTGGTAATATAGTAACTTTTTCACGTTATTCATGTAATGTGATTTTACGTATATATATTCGTTTTTACCAATATTTCGATACTACTTCATGTTTTCTCACGATATGTGATTTGGCCTTCAAATCTCAGAATTTCGCAAATTTTGCATTTTTAAGCAAGTTTTCTTGCATTTTGTTTTGTACTAAACATCATCGAACTTAGAAATATTTTGACCTTTATCATCCCCTTTTCCTTTACGTGATTTAAACAAAATATCATCGAATAAGGCCGTTTTTCCACGTTTTTGTGAATTTTCAGTTTATTGTTATTAATTCATTATATATACGATAAAAATTATGCAAACACATAATTGATCAGACAATAACCTTTAATACTTCATTTTCAATCATCTATTTGTGTCTCGTTAAAATACTGTGTAAGATATTGGAAAGGGAGAAGTTCTGTTTTTATTGCATATATCGACGTTCCAGCCGGATTAGAGCGGTTTTACGTGTACATCTTCCATCGGTAATATAAACCGAAAATCAGGAACATTTTAGTTAATTCTAATGAAAACACATTGATTTTTATCATTTGTATTGGAAACTACATTGTCAAATGTCTTTTCTTGGATCTAAATAATACGAAACCTCGCTTTTTGATTCGAATTTAAAATCCTCAAGTTTGGTATAATAGTGACTTTTTCACGTTTTTCATGTAGTTTGATATTACGTAAATATATTAATTTCTAAAAATATTTTGATACTATTTCATGTAGTATCACGGTATGTGATTTGGCCTTCAAATCAGATTTTCGCATAATATTACATTTTAAGCAAGTTTTCTTGCATTTTGTTTCGTACTAAAAATCTTCGAATTCAGCAATATTTTGACGTTTATCATCCCTCTCAATGGATTCGGAGCCCAATGATATTTGGCTCCGAAATATGGCTCAAGCGTCGAATTTGGGATGTTTGGGATATTTTGAAAACAGCAGGGACGGCTTTATGCAAAATGTGATCCATCGCCGCACTCAGTAATTGGCATATTTTCGGGATAAAATGTCGTAATTTCAAACTGCGAATACGTGCAGAGAGCCAGAATTTGGCTCCAAAATATAGGTCATAGGTCGAATTTGGGATGATTGGGATATTTTGAAAACTGCAGGGGGGTTTGGGCAAAATGTGACCCATCGTCGCAATCAGTAATTTGCATATTTTCGGTAGAAAATGAAATAATTTCAAACTGCGAACACGTGCAGAAACCCCGAGTTTTGCTCGGAAATATGGCTCAAGCGCCGAATTTGGGATGTTTGGGTTATTTTGAAAACTGCAGGGAGGGTATGGGCAAAATGTGATCCATCGCCGCTCTCAGTAATTGTCATGTTTTCGGTATAAAAAGTCGTAATTTCAAACTGCGAATACGTTCAGAGAGCCAGAATTTAGCTCCAAAATAATTCTCAAGGGTCGAATTTGGGATGTTTGGGATATTTCGAAAACTGCAAGGAAGGTTTTGGAAAAATGTGATCAATCGCCGCTCTCATTAATTGGCATATTTTCGGTATAAAAAGTCGTAATTTCAAACTGCGAATACGTGCAGAGAGGCAGAATTTGGCTCCAAATTATGGCTCAAGCGTTGAATTTGGGATGTTTGGGATATTTTGGAAACTGCAGGGAGGCTTTGGGCAAAATGTGACCCATCGCTGCTCTCAGTAATTGGCATATTTTCGGTATAAAAAGACGTAATTTCAAACTGCGAATACGTGAAGAGAGCCCAAATTTGGCTCCAAAATATGGCTCAAGCGCCGAATTTGTGATGTTTGGGATATTTTGAAAACTGCAGGGAGGGGGGGGGGGGTTTGTGCGAAATGTGACCCATCAATGCTTTCAGTAATTGACATATTTTCGGTATAAAATGTCGTAATTTCAACCTGCGAATATGTGCAGAGAGCCAGAAGTTGGCTCCAAAATATGACTCAAGCGTCGAATTTGGGATGTTTGCTATATTTTGAAAACTGCAGGGAGGGTTTGGGCAAAATCTGATCCATCGTCGCTCTCAGTAAATGGCATATTTTCGGTATAAAAAGACGTAATTTCAAACTGCGAATACGTGCAGAGAGCCCGAATTTGGCTTCAAAATATGTCTCAAGCGTCGAATTTGGGATGTTTGGGATATTTTGAAAACTACAGGGGGGGGCGGGTATGGGCGAAATGTGATCCATCGATGCTTTCAGTAATTGACATATTTTTGGTATAAAATGTCGTAATTTCAACCTGCGAATATGTGCAGAAAGCCAGAATTTGGCTCCAAAAATATAGCTCAAGGGTCGAATTTGAGATGCTTGGGATTTTTTGAAATCTGAATGGTGGGTTTGGGCAAAATGTGATCTATCGTCGCTTTCAGTAATTGGCATACTTTCGGTATAAAAAGTCGTTTTTCAAACTGCGAATACGTGCAGAAATCCAGAATTCGGCTAGAAAATATGGCTCAAGGGTCGAATTTTGGATGTTTGGGATATTTTGAAAAGTGCAGGGGGGGGGGGGGAGGGTGTTTGGGCAAAATATGACCCATCGCTGCTCTCAGTAACTAAACATATTTTC